>NC_091470.1:74418660-74691160 GCF_036971445.1 Narcine bancroftii
CAGCTTCCGCATCCGACACATTATCCTTGGACACCTGCCAGTTTCAACAGGATCCCACCACCAGCCACATCTTCCCCTCTCATCCCTATCAACTGTTATCTCTGAAACTCCCTCGTCTGCTCTTACCTCTGAACTTACCCTGTCACGCCTGAGGCACTTCCTGCTGCAACCACAGAAAGTGCAAAACTTGTCCTTGCTGCATCCCCTCCCTCACTTCCAGGGCCATATCTAGACCTTCCAGGTCTATCGACTGTATTCAGTGATGTAGCTTCCTCCACATTAATGAGATGAAATATACCTTTGATGAACATTTCATTGGACAGCTATATTCTATTTGTGCTTCCTGTAGCCAACCATTTCAACCTCCCCACCATTCTGACACTGACATGTCCGTCCTCTCCTCATCCATTCTCAGGTGAGATCAAAAGAAACTTTGAGGAACAAGACATCATACTCCTCTTGGATAGCCTTAAATCTAACAGCAGATAACCCCCATTTCCAGCTGGCTCCACCCTTTCCATCTCTTCATTACTGACTCCTGAGCTTATTTTTTTTCTCTCTATCTTTTCTTTTCAAATGGTTTTCCCCTTTACTTGGCTGTTCATCTCCCATACCTTCTATCCTTCCCCAGCCTCTGTTCCCGTTTATATGTGTAATTTTATACTTTTAATCTTTATCTTGTTAAAGGGTTCAGAACCTAAACGTTGAGTGGCCTTTTCTACCCATGATGTTGTCTGACCTGCTGATTTGCACCAGCAATTCTTTGTCTGTGGAAGATGTTTGTCTGTGCATTTTCTTTTTCAATAATTCTGGAGCCTTGTTGTTGGCATGGGTGTGGCAGGAAGTGAAAATGGTTGTAACTATTCTGTACCTGTTCACGTCAGTCTGTGTTGCAATGAGTACAGAACAGGTTGTGTTCTGAATCACACGGAGAGAATTCGTTTCAGAGGAGAGGTTCCTCTAGGCCAGGGGTGTCAAACTCAAATTCACAGAGGGCCAAAATTAAAAACTTGGACTAAGTCGAGGGCCGAACTAAATATTTATTGAAAATTTTCAACAACATCTCATCTTTTCTCTTCTTTCAACATATGTAATGTTAAACTTTTTCTTATTAAAATAAATGTTTAATAATAGTTTTGGATAAACTCTTTCCAGAAGCATTAACAAATGAGAAATAAAATATTCAATAAATAATATTTCTCTATAGAGGATTTGTCAAATGTTGCTAGTGTGCTGTCGAATAGTAAAATCTGAGGGCTATTGAGAATGTGGGAGAATAACATGATTCCTGAAACAATCAAATGGGTGACTGATTGTGGGCATGAACTCTAGCAGGGTTATTTGCCATGCCCTTTTTCCATTGGTACAGATATCCTTTGATTTACACACTTTTCAAGTTTTATGCCTAATGAGCTTGTATCCAGGTGCAGGACCATTTTTAACCAGGAATATATTTATCACTGTGACATGAAACTATTGGAAGATCGTTTTATCCTGAGATTAAAGTTCATAATACTTACTCAGGCCTGTGTGCGGGAGGGCGGGGTTTGCGGGCGATCGGGTTGGACAATGACAGTGCGGGGGCATTGGCTCTCGCTGCAAGGCGGCATCTCAGCGGATCAGCGGCCCCGTCACCGTGAGTCGCGGGTCGGCCTGCGGCAGGGAGGGGGAGTGGGCAACGGTCCTGGTGAGGTCAGGCCCCCCCGAGTTTCTGCCAGACCCCCCTTGACCTGCTGAGTTTCTCCCGGACCCCCCTTGACCTGCTGAGTTTCTCCCGGACCCCCCTTAACCTACTGAGTTTCTCCCGGACCTCCCTTGACCTGCTGAGTTTCTGCCAGACCCCCTTTGACCTGCTGAGTTTCTCCCGGACCCCCCTTGACCTGCTGAGTTTCTCTCGGACCCCCCTTTGACCTGCTGAGTTTCTCCTGGATCCCCCTTTGACCTGCTGAGTTTCTCCCGGATCCCCCTTTGACCTGCTGAGTTTCTCCAGGACCCCCCTTGACCTGCTGAGTTTCTCTCGGACCCCCCTTTGACCTGCTGAGTTTCTCCCGGACCCCCCTTGACCTGCTGAGTTTCTCCCGGACCCCCTTTTCTTTCCGTGCTGGTGTCCCAGGACCTTTCCAGGGCAGTCTCCACGCTCAGGACCGCGCTGGGATCACGGTCAGCGGTGGAGGAGCAGGTGAGCGCGGCTAATACCGATCCAGCCCATGCCACTCCCGAGATTGGCGGGGGGTTCCACCCTACCTGTCCGACCAGCCTCGCTCTCCATGTGTACTCCGGGCACCCGCCACTGGTCCGGTGGGAAGGCGCAGGGTGGCCGGCGCACCCATCGCCCGGCGGGGAGCCCCAATCTTCCCTCCAGCGTCCCGACTCCATCTGCAGCTCCAAGAAACGCTGTGTGCCACTGGGGTTCTGGGCGCTGGGAAGCGGCCTTGGCTTCCCCTGACACAAGCCAGGGGGGGGTGGGCGGGGCGACACGACAGCGTGTTTATAAAACCACCCACCATTACTTTTCAAGGACCAGGATTTTTCTCTCTCTCACCCTGGGACACAGCGGTTACTGTGCATGCGCTATACTGGCGCGGCGGCAAGCAGGCCTCCTCTAATACATTTTTGATATGATCTTGCGGGCTAAATATAATTATATTGCGGGCCAAATTTGGCCCGCGGGCCAGAGTTTGACATGTGTTGTGCTCTAGGCCATGGATTCTCAAGGTGGGGCATACGCCCCACCGGTGGGGTGTGGGAATATTTTGGTGGGCAGTGAGGCTTAAGAATATTTTAGTGGGGCATAGGAATATTTTGGGAAATGATTAAAAAGTTGGTTTGAAAAAATTAACTTGTTAGGTTGATGTGAAAGATGTGCCTTGGCAACCCTGTCACTACAGCACAATTGTGGTAACTTCCAAGTAAGATCACTTTGTTCTTTTTATTTTCATAACGTGTTTTTGCTCTTCTGATGTTTCTTTGTTGTTTCTCTTATTTTAACTGAATATTATAATTATAATTTTTTCTGACCTGTCTTTATCCATTATCTCATTGTCTTATTATCTCATTGGTGTCGAGGATTCCTAATTATCTCAACAATCATGTTTGCATCCATACCCTTTTACTTTTTCAGTTCAGTAGTGAGTGACACCTATATCTGCATGTATCTTTGTGCACTAACGTATTGATGGGGGTGGGGGGATCCTGCCCCAGACGTCAGCCTGATGGTGATGCCAAAATCTGAAAAAAAAATAGGAACCCCAGAAAGTAAAGCACGAAAGTAGCGCAGTTTTGATGCATTCTCTGCGAGAAAAAATGTCAGAAACCGCGCAAGTGTTTTTTTTCATGTTTTTTAGGGTCAATGTTCTTCCTTTGATTTGATCATTACTTTTATTACATTTTTCAATTCCAAGACATAAATATTGATTAATCTGTTTCAGGGAGCTTGCGCTGTTGTATTAATCTGTTTCAGGGAGCTTGTACTGTTGTATATTCAAAATGAGCAGACCAAACAAAAGGTTCGACAATATTCAGTGGTTCTTGAAGTTTGGGTTTATATCTGTTGTACACGGTGAACATGCACCTTTTTGCCTATTACGCCAACAGACTTTGACAAATGAATCAATAAAAGCAGGCCATCTTGAACCTCATTTGAAGATAAAACATCCTAACCGTGTCAATTCAAAACTGGAATATTTTAAATCACTGAAAGAGAAGTTTGAAAATAGATCAAAGATCACTTCATTATTCGCTGCGCAAACTACTGCCCTGAATCGTACCCTTGAAGCTTGCTATAAAATTTCTCTTCTGATAGCAAAACATGGAAAGAATCATATGATTGGGGAGGAACTGATTCAACCCACAATATCATTGTTTCTGCAAAATGATGACAAAGATGTCCAAGTAATGCCATTGAGTAATAGTACTGTCTGCAATAGAATAGATGACATGGGTCAAGGTGTTTAAAAACAGCTTAATGAGAAGCTGAAATCACAAAAGTTCTCAATACAACTGGATGAATCTACGTACAGGACAGTGAAGCTCTGTTATTGGCATATGTGAGATATATTGATCATGAAGAAAATAGATGTTTTGTGAATCATTAGAAAGAACCACTACTGCAGTTGATATCTATAGCAAGCACAAAAATTATTTAGATGAAAATGAAATACCAAAAAGAAACATTGTATCTTGTTCTGCAGATAGTACACCTGTTATGATGGGTTTAAAAAAAGAGATGCTTAAAATTAATGAAGGATGAAAATCCAAACATATTGGTTGTGCATTGTGTTATCCACTGAGAAAACTTAGTTGCCAAGAAAATTTCCCCTGTTCTACACAAAACACTGCATTCTCTGATCAAATGTATCAATGCCATCAAAACTAATGCCAAATGTGAACATCTATTTAAGCAGTTTTGTGTCAATAACAGTGCAGAACTTGTGATATTATTGCTTCACACTGAAGTAAAGTAGTTGTCAAAGGGAAATTGCTTCAAAAGGTTTATGGACTCCTTCTTGCTAACAACAGATGGCAGTTACTTGACAGACATTTTTGAAAAACTAAGTACATTAAACAAGCAACTCCAAGGAGCAAATATGATGCTCATTAATGCAAAACAAAGATATTTGGATTCATGGCACTTCTAGAATTATGCCAAAGGAGTATTTCTGCAAGAAATTTCATTCCATTCTATTGGTTGAATCTTCTTCTCTTTGGCTTGGCTTCGCGGACGAAGATTTATGGAGGGGGTAAAAAGTCCACGTCAGCTGCAGGCTCGTTTGTGGCTGACCAGTCCGATGCGGGACAGGCAGACACGATTGCAGCGGTTGCAAGGGAAAATTGGTTGGTTGGGGTTGGGTGTTGGGTTTTTCCTCCTTTGCCTTTTGTCAGTGAGGTGGGCTCTGCGGTCTTCTTCAAAGGAGGCTGCTGCCCGCCAAACTGTGAGGCGCCAAGATGCACGGTTTGAGGCGTTATCAGCCCACTGGCGGTGGTCAATGTGGCAGGCACCAAGAGATTTCTTTAGGCAGTCCTTGTACCTTTTCTTTGGTGCACCTCTGTCACGGTGGCCAGTGGAGAGCTCGCCATATAATACGATCTTGGGAAGGCGATGGTCCTCCATTCTGGAGACGTGACCCATCCAGCGCAGCTGGATCTTCAGCAGCGTGGACTCGATGCTGTCGACCTCTGCCATCTCGAGTACCTCGACGTTAGGGGTGTGAGCGCTCCAATGGATGTTGAGGATGGAGCGGAGACAACGCTGGTGGAAGCGTTCTAGGAGCCGTAGGTGGTGCCGGTAGAGGACCCATGATTCGGAGCCGAACAGGAGTGTGGGTATGACAACGGCTCTGTATACGCTTATCTTTGTGAGGTTTTTCAGTTGGTTGTTTTTCCAGACTCTTTTGTGTAGTCTTCCAAAGGCGCTATTTGCCTTGGCGAGTCTGTTGTCTATCTCATTGTCGATCCTTGCATCTGATGAAATGGTGCAGCCGAGATAGGTAAACTGGTTGACCGTTTTGAGTTTTGTGTGCCCGATGGAGATGTGGGGGGGCTGGTAGTCATGGTGGGGAGCTGGCTGATGGAGGACCTCAGTTTTCTTCAGGCTGACTTCCAGGCCAAACATTTTGGCAGTTTCCGCAAAGCAGGACGTCAAGCGCTGAAGAGCTGGCTCTGAATGGGCAACTAAAGCGGCATCATCTGCAAAGAGTAGTTCACGGACAAGTTTCTCTTGTGTCTTGGTGTGAGCTTGCAGGCGCCTCAGATTGA
The DNA here is from genome assembly GCF_036971445.1 of Narcine bancroftii. NCBI lineage: Eukaryota > Metazoa > Chordata > Chondrichthyes > Torpediniformes > Narcinidae > Narcine > Narcine bancroftii. The sequence continues at coordinate 74,424,415 of NC_091470.1, forward strand.
AGAGACTGCCATCCGTGCGGTACCGGATGTAAACAGCGTCTTCATTGTTGGGGTCTTTCATGGCTTGGTTCAGCATCATGCTGAAGAAGATTGAAAAGAGGGTTGGTGCGAGAACACAGCCTTGCTTCACGCCATTGTTAATGGAGAAGGGTTCAGAGAGCTCATTGCTGTATCTGACCCGACCTTGTTGGTTTTCGTGCAGTTGGATAATCATGTTGAGGAACTTTGGGGGACATCCGATGCGCTCTAGTATTTGCCAAAGCCCTTTCCTGCTCACGGTGTCGAAGGCTTTGGTGAGGTCAACAAAGGTGATGTAGAGTCCTTTGTTTTGTTCTCTACACTTTTCTTGGAGCTGTCTGAGGGCAAAGACCATGTCAGTGGTTCCTCTGTTAGCGCGAAAGCCGCACTGTGATTCTGGGAGAATATTCTCAGCGACACTAGGTATTATTCTATTTAGTAGAATCCTATTTAGTATTATTCTATTTAGTTGAATAAGTGTGAGGTAACTACTGCTGCTATAAATGTCATTGTCGACCATTTGAAAATGTTGGTTATTGACTTCGATGATAGATTTTGTAATTTAAAGGCAATGGATTGTCCCTCTTGGTTAAGTCAACCATTGCTGGTGGACTTATCTGAAATTCCAGTGCAAAACCAAGAGGAGTTAACTGAGTTGCAACGTGATGAATCTGCGAAAACTCTGTTCAAAGTGAAAGGAACATGATGTGGCCGTCTAATGAGATTAAAAAGAAATACCCATACTCAACTACTTTAGCAAGGACACTATTGATACATTTTCCATTGTCTTATTTATTAGAATGTGGCTTCAGTGTTGTTAGTGATTTGCTACAAGCTAAGAGAAACCAATTGGAAATTACAAAGCATGGAGATTTGTAAGAAGGTTGAAACTAACAAAATTAGTCCCTCAAATCAAAAATATTTGCTGCCAGCATCAGCGCAAGGTTCCCACTGAAGTGAAGACAATTGTTGAATGTGTGTTTGAGATGGTTGGCATATTGAAGTAGTAGTTGAATATAAAATATGTGTATTCCCGACTTTAATTGCATTGAAATATACTTGCAGTAAATTATTTAATTAAAACTTCTTCTGAATATATAACTTTTTTTCCGCTAATTGTGGGGTGTACAATTTTTTTGAAAAATTAAAGTTGGGCTTGGGGCATAAAAAGATAAGAACCACTGCTCTAGGCTGAGTGACGTGGTCAAATAGCATTAAGTATTCACTGTGCTTCTCAATCATTCTGCAAGCAATTCCTTTCCAATACAAATGTAACAGAGAGGAGTCAAACTGCACCCTTCCTCATCCCTCATTTAAAATTGGAAATCGCATGGTTTAAGACGGTCATTCTCAAGTTTCTTTTGGTTCTGGGCCCCTCATGAGAAGCAGTCAAATTTTCGTTTTATTTTCCTTCTATCGACTATGTAAAAATATTTATGTTACGCGAGGTGAAAAAAAGAAACAAGGCTTTTATTTAACAGTGTGGTTTCCCCCCACCCTGTTGAGAATGGCTGGTTTAAGATATAATTTGGAGTAGGTGACAGGAAAGAAGATAAATAAAAGGTGGAAAATCTACGTCGTTGACCTGAAAATTTAGTATTTGTTCCACTCATCCAAGGACAGAACAGTTTTATTTAGATCCTCTTATTGCAAAGAATTAATAATAGGCACATAACATGGTGTCTGGTATTATTCACAGATGTGGAATGTCATAAAGGGCTTTACACCATTGAAGTACTTTCCCAAGTACTAAACCTGTTTCTATGAACAAACGGGTTGACTCACTTCCTCTATTCCAGTGTGGTGTTGAACTAATTTATGGACCACAATATCCCACAAACACAAAAATGGCAAGAAGTTGTTAGACATTGGTTGGAAGATAAATATTCAGTGGGACACTGGGTTAATGACCCTGCTCTTTGAAACTGGGCAATGTGATTTTTTCCCGTGACTACATGGGAAGGAAGCTTGGGCATTGTTTGAACATTTCATCTGAACAGCCAAAAAAAAGTCCAATGTTACAAGTCTTCACAAGACCATATTGAAGCGCTCTCCTCTGTGATAAAAGAAACCCAACAGCCAAATTGCAAGCCCCCATGAGCAAAAAATGCCCAGGTCATCTAACTTTTGACAGTGCAGGGGTCCCTCAATGCTGCATTGAAGTATCAGCTCAAAACCCTGAGGAGGACATTGCTTTCAGTTTGCCATTGTCCCTGGAGCTGAAATTTGTATTGCATGATGTTAAAATCATCAGTAAGGATCTGTTTGGAATAGAGTCACACAGAATGGAATAGGCCCTTTGGCCCAACTTCTCCATGCCAACCAAGTTGGCATTCTGGGTGTTCCATCTGCTTGCATTTGCTCCTTCCAGGCAATTCCCATCCATACATCTGACCAAAGACCTTTTCAAAACTTGCCTGCTTCTACAGTTTCCTCTGGCAGCTCCTTCCTGATACAGAACATCCTCAATGGAAGATGTTACCCCTCATGCCCTCTTAAATATCTCTCTTGCCTCTTATACTCTCTAATTCTTGAATAATCTATCCGGGCTTCACCTGCCAAGTACGTGATCAGCAGTCAGTGCCTGTCAAGGATTGGCCTGAACACCCATTCCAGGACACACATGTGTCATCATCATCCTAGAGGATGGAGAGCCAGAAGATGATTTTATAAACCTCTATAAGATCACCCTTCAGCTTCCTATGTTCTAGTCAATGAAGGCCTAGCTGATCTAACCTCTCCCAATTTCTTGAGTCCTCTAGTCCCAGCAACATCCTGGTGAATCTCCTCTGCACCCTTTCCTACAGCAGGGTGACCAGAACTGTGCACTGTGCTGTAAATGTGCTCTCACCAACACCTTGCACTCTATACCCTGCCCATTGAAGGTAAGCCTGCTCCAACAAGTTATCATTTCGAAGTTCTACCCATAAAACTTCACTAGATGGCCCCTCCCACCCCCCCCCCCCAAAAAATATTCTTTTTAGGCACTTTTTTATGAAAAAGGAAACACCACCTTCTCTCCTTCCTGCTCCTCGCTCGTGCCTGTAGCGTTTGCAGCCTGGAACGTTGAGTTTCCAGTATTGCCCTTCTCTCAACCATATGGTAGATTAGGTTGACAACGGGCACCACACCATCCAGGTGAGGCAGAGGTTGATGTGCACATTATCCACCTAATCTAGTGCATTTGAATACCAGGTGTGGCCTCCTTTTCACAGGTGACAATAAACTCAACCTGGGAGACTGTTTTGCTGAACATCCACACTCTGGGTCTAAACTTGAGCTTCCTGAAGCCAATCATTTTAATGCACCCAATCATTATTGCAATGACATGTCTGTCCTTGGACTTGAAGGGGGTTGGATGCACAATGTAAACCAGGAACAACGCATCATATTTTTCCTGGATAGCCTTAAACCTAACAGCATGAGGATTGATTTTTCTAATTAAGGTAACCTTTACCCTCATCTGATTCTACTGTTCTCATCTGTTCTTTAACTACTCCTGCGCTTACTTTTATTCCCTTGAATTCCCCCCCCCCTCTTTCTCACCCTCTCCCTCCTACTCCCCCTCCTCTCAAGAAAGTATCAAACATCATAAAGGACCCTTCTTGAAGTACTCGTGAACAAACTCCCAAGGTTCTGCTGGGCAGGGAGTTCCAGAAGTTACTCAAAGTGGTGACGATGGATTGGCAGTACATTTCCAAATCAGGGTGATGTGTGATTTAGAGGGGAACCCTAGTGATGGTGTTCTCAGGAGACCATAGTTCTTTTCCTTCTTGGTGCTAAAGATGATAGCAGATGCTGTTGGACGGAAGGCAAACAAACAAGATTCGTTAAGATGGGGAAAACAGCTTAGCATGGGTGTGTTGAGCCAAGTGCTCATTTTTTGTCTTGTATAATGGTGCACTTTTGTCTCAATGATACATATTTCAATGCCGTGCGCTGGTGGTGAAGGGAATTAATGTTTCAGATGGTGGATGGGCTGTCAATAAGTTGCATGCTTAGTCAAGGTTAGCACTAAACAACTAGAGAATTATAGAAAGCATTCATCCAGGCAAGTGAAGAGCATTCCATCTGGGCTCCTGACTTGTAGCTTACAGCTGATTTTCACTGATCTTGGACGGATTTATGTTGGGTGGCTCATGATTCCCGGCTTCCCATTTGTGTTTTCATGCAGTTGAATTTTTGGTCACTGGATGCTGATAGTGGGGGATATGGTGCCAGTAATGCCAATGAATGCCAGAGCATAAGTGGTTAAGTTCATTTGTTTGATGTGAATTTTGTCTGGCATTCTTCTGGTGAGGTTGTCACTTCGCACATATCAGCAAATGCTTGAATGTTAACTACAGGCATTCAATCTCCAATAGGAGCATTACTGTTTTTTTTTTTCCCATTCATTTATCATATTGTTTAGGACTTTGTCCTGTAACCTCCATGATATTATGCATTTTAAAGAAGACATTAATTTTGATTGACGGGCTGAATGGTGCAGGATCTTGACCTGAAATGACTTCCAGCCCTCTGCCTCCACAGATGCTGCCTGACCCACTGAGTTCCTCCACCAATTTGTTTTTTTTTTTGTCAACAATGGTACAAACCTCAAGTTAAATGTTTCCTTTAGGTGGCCACAGACTAATCACTTTGATTGTGACATTTGAATCTCTAAGTAAAACGTATATTCGTCGAGGATTTTAGAATATTACCTGAAGTGCTCGTCACTTATATTGCCTTCATTTCCCAGTCTACTTTATCTAATGTCAAGGATCTAGTTTCTGACTGAATTGCATATTGTCTTCTCTCAAAATGGCATGCAGTTTATCAGGCTGACCTCTTTGGAAAATCTTTTACAGTGCAATTACTCATCATCCATTTACATTAGATGTGATTTCTAAGCATGCGCCCTGGTTCATGGGTCTGCCTTCAATGCATTTTATGAAGAGATCCCCAAAATATTTCCATCAGCTTCATTTTCCTTGTGTGTGTAAAGATCGAGAAGCCTCTGATTTATTCAATAAATTTTGCCACAAGGTTTTCTTTTTTTTTCAATAATTCTCTTTTCAAATATGTTGATGTTTTTAGGGCCCTTGACATTTTTTACTTTTGCAATGAATTCTGCCATAGTTGAGAGTATGGATGCCCTAAAGCCTTTCTATCCTGTTTTATAACCAGCTAAGCTGTTTAGCTATTTTGTTTAAGGGTGAATATTTGTTAGGCACCGAACGTATAGACTGGATAGAAGAATCCCATTGAGGCAGATAATATTCATGACAGGAGTAGACAGGTTAAATGCTGGAAGAATGTTCCTGATGTTAGGAGAATCGAGGGCAAGGGGTCTCAGTCTAAAGATAAGGGGTAAGTCATTTAGGATCAAGATGAGGAAAAATCGATTCGCTCCATTTGTTTATTTATTTATCTATCTTTATTTAGGAATGGATATATTGGTCAGCACAACATCGAGGGCCAAAGGGCCTGTACTGTGCTGTGTTGTTTTATGTTCACAGTTGTGAATTTGTGGAACTTCCCGTCAGAAAGTTGTTGAAGTCAGTTCATTAGCTATACAGTTAAAAGCCACATTATCCAGAATTCAAGCAACTGGCAGGTTCAAGCGACTGGCGAAAAAAAAGATCTGCAGAAATTAAATAGGTGAAATAATCGAAAGTTTAAGTTGGTACCCCCTAGTGGTTAAATCGCCAATTACGCAACATGCAGTCTCAAGCAACCAGAAAATTCATTTATCCAGCATCTACCAATCCTCTTAGATGCTGGCTACAGGGATTTTATAATGTATTCAAAAAGGTGTTACATCTGTCCTTTTAGCTAAAGGGATCAAGGGGTATGGAGAGAAAGCAGAAATAGGATACAGAGGTTGCATGATCAGTCATGATCATATTGAATGGTGGTGCAGGCTCAAAGGGCTTGAAGGCCTACTCATGCACCTTTTTTTTCTACAATTCTATGAAATATTGCTATAAATTATATAACCTGAATTTTGGGGTTGGGGGGGGTGTAATTTAATGTCCTCTATGTGCCATATATTGTCAAAAGAGACCCGTGCCCTGTCAAACCTTAGTATTTAACATTAATCCTGGTTTGCAAATCACTCCGTGACTTCACCTTCAATCACCTCGAGCTCCACGACCCTCTGAGGTTTCTGTGTACCTTTAGTTCCGGCTCCTAATGCATCCTCTGTTTCCTTTGCTTCACAGTGGGAAATCATGCCTTCAGCTGCTTTGATCCTCAGCTCTGGAATTTTCTTACTTTTTTGTACCCTTTGTTCCCCACCCCATCACCCCCAACTTCCTCCAATCTTCTCCGACTGTGATATCCTTGTGTTGGTCATTGGTATCAAGTCGTAACTGGCTATGTTTCTTTAAACAAACTTGGGATGCTGTCCTCTGCTAAATGTCTGCAATAATGAAAGTTAATTAAATGGATGCAAAAAGCAAATGATCATTGCTGCATTTTCCTACCATTTATTAATAATCCCTCAGAGGGATGTAGGTTTAATGATTCATGAGATGTCCCGATTTTAATTGAGCAAATTTTTCATAAACAACTGAAGAGATATTGGAACTTTTTTGAAACTTAAATAGACTAATGAACCAAAGTGTCTCAAGGCAGTAAGTAGTGTTAGAGGGAGTTGCCATCCCAGATAATGAGTGTTCTGATATCTTTGTTCTCAAGTTGCCTTTGTTCTCAAGTCTAACATTACACGAGTAACCTCAAAAGTACATTAAAATGATGAGAGGGAACAATTACTAAAAATAGAGAGTGAGAGGAAATGAATGCAGGCATTTGTAAGAATAAATATATCAGATATTTGATTTGGAACTCTGTTATGGGAGCTCCGTTATATTGTTGTGGTGTTCATAAATCAGACATTCATACTCCCGTTTTGATTTACATTGTAGTGGAAAACAAATTTACGGGAAATGTTTATTGAATGCTTGATTTTTGCTTGTTTGTTTACTTGATGTTGTAAGATTCTGAAAAGCGCACTGAGTGTTGATAGTGTATCAACTGTGATGTAGTGTGAAATTTGTATTAATCCACGTGATATTTGTAACATGAGAGGTGGGAGACTGCAGATGCTGAAGTCTGGAACAAAAAAAATCTGTTGGAGGAACTCAGTGGGTCAAGCAGTGTCAGTAAAACAGAAAGAAGCCTCGATGAAAGGTTCCAACTGGAAAATTCCATTCATTATTTTTCTCCCACTGATGTTGCTCGGCCTGCTAAGTTCCTACAGTAGATTGATTTTGTTTGGTAATGTTTGTAACTATAGTAATGGCTGGAAGATGCTGCCAGGCCTTGCGTTTATCACTTTCCTTCATTGAGCTGATGTTCATGGTGTTTTCGGTGTCTCTGGTGCACATGAGGCTGAAGCAGATTAAAGAGGCGGAGGAGTTTGCTGTCTTGAAGCGAATAAAGGTGGATAAATCCGCAGGCGCTGACAAAGTATTCCCTTCGATCTTCAGGGAGTCTAGTGTAGAAATTGCAGGGGCCCTGATAAATATTTTTAAAATTTCCATAGCCACAGGTGAGGTTCCGGAGGATTGAAGGATAGCTCATATTTTTCCGTTGTTTAAAAATGCCTCTCCAAAAATAGCCCTGGAAATTAGGGGATGGTGAGCTTGACGTCAGTACTATGTAAGTAATTGGAAGGTAAGATATCGGGTACACAAGTATTTGGATAGTCAGGGACTGATGAGGGATAGTCAACATGGCAGTTCTAATTTCCTAGACATCATGGCAAGAAGCATTTAATGTGGGAAGTTGTAGAAGCATTGCAAGCCCACAATGATGTGTGATCAGTGGAATAAAAGGAATCCCTGTTGCTCACCTCTTTGCTGTACAATTGAAACCATTTGTTCTCTATTGGCCACACCTTTTGTCTACACAAGAGTTCAGCTATCTGCATTCTTTCTTTGTCTCCCAAAATTATCAGGTTAAGACATTTCACTCCAAGCACTGAGTTTGTTAATCAAGGGACGGTGAGTGAGGCATATTAATCTGATCTTTAAACGACCTTTGGCTTCTGATAGTCTAACATAGAAACACAGCTGGTTCCAGATAAACACTGCATTCTGCTGCCAAGAAATATTTGATCTGCAGGATCTAATAACCTTTAAAGATGACATAACTGTTAAATGGTAGACCTCTGCCCAATTAGTCATTAGGATATTGAACTAGCCTTGCAAGCATAGCTGTTCAAAGCACCATCTTGCCTTCCTTCATGAGCATCAGTAATCTGCCGTTTTACAGGTGCACCTGCCTCTCTGTTGAGGCGAGCTCTCCCTTCACCCCCTGTGAAAACGCAGGACTTTCCCTTTCCTAAGAACACATTCAAAAGAATTTCATTGGATATCACTTAGAGTTTAATGCCGAGTTGAGTAAGGTATAATGATGGTAATCAAATACTTGATCAAAGTAAAACATAAAACACTGGAGAACCTCAGCAGTGTCCTTTATGTAGCAAAGGTGAAAATACATAACCAAAGTTTCAGGCTTGAACCCTTCATCAAGGTATAGAAAAATGTCAACAGGCATCCAAACAAAAGGATGGGGGGGGGGGGGGGGGTTGGTGATAAAGGCAGGAGATGATGGGAGGAGAAGGGTGAGAGGGGAAGCAGCAATCAGGGGGAGGAAGACCATCCCTCCTCCCCCAATGGCTACTGTCCCCTTCCTCCCTTCTCCACCTATCATCTCCTGCTTTTGCCACTCCCCCCACCCATCCTTTTGTTCAGACGCCTGCTGACATTTTTTCATACCTTAATGAAGGGCTCAATCCCAAAATGTCAGTTATGTATTTTTACCTTTGCTACATAAAGGACACTGTTTGACCTGTTGAGTTTTTCCAGCATTTTGTGTTTTTACTTCAACCATGGTGTTGACAGATTTTCGTGATTTATTTGATCAAATTTACAGATTTTAAGGTGCATCTTGTGGTGTGCAGGTGAAGAGAGGGAAAGGGAATTTGGGGTTGTGTAAGAGGAGAATTTCAGAGCCCAGGCAGTTTAGACGACTGCAGGTGGGGAAGATGCATTGAAAAATTTAGAGAAATAGAGAATTCTCATTTATGACACACAAGCTTTCAGCTGTCGCAGGAAATGCTTCTATTGAAGCAGAATAATCCAAACAGAAATAAAAAGTTATTTTCCTGTACTTGTTTGTCATTACCGCACCATTGCTCTCTCCGTTTCAGTTGAAGCATTGTGGCTTGATTTTTGGGATATAGAGTGTTGTGCTCAGAATAGGTTCGACGCGCTCGAGGCGGGGCATGTTATCAACAAACAGTGGTCTTTATTTACGCAAGGGGAATTCACAAAAGGACATTCACTCACAGACTAACCCAGAATAATAAGTATACCTCGGCTACAAATAAATTGCTGCTAAACATTCTGAACTCCCAATTGGGAATGCAAGGGTTAAACACATAATGCCCATCCACCCACAGGAACACACACTAATGAATAGTGAATTATAGATACATGGGTGGGAGAGGTTTGGAGGGTTATGGAATGGATGCAGGTCAATGGGACCAGCAGTGTGATGTTTTTGGCACAGACTAAAAGGGCTGAATGGCCTGCTTTCAGTGCTGTAGTGTTCTATGGTTCTAATTACAGCAAACAAGTATATCAAATGAACCTGGTTTCCAGCATTGACCATAGCTTGGGATCTGGGATGGGCCTATTGCAGTCAGCCCTCTGGTACCCGCCTGTGGCCATTAGCCTGGAATTCATTGATGGTCTCAAGGTGCAGCAGCAAAATAAGATGAGCGGGGTCCATGTATGACTTTTCCATGCACCTGACCTGCTTGGATCAATCACGTCAGCCTCAAAGATGGGCAGATCTAACCCTTGATTGGCAGGTGAGGTGACTTCTGACTAGGTTCCAGCTGGAAAGGGTTTTTACTGCATTAACCAGGCAATGAACTGGAGAATTGCTTGATCAGTATGACAGTGAGTAGATGATTCAAGAAAACCTCTTAAATCAGTAGTTGACAATTATCAGATTGATTTGCAAATCAGTGAGAGAGTATTTGTGAGGAATTGAATCCATTATTCCGAGCGTGAATGTACAATGCACTCCAATGCAGCCAGACCGCCTATTCCTTCATCTCCGGGAAATATTACTTTCCTTGGATATGTTCTTGAGACACAGTACTCTGAGCAGGGCTTGTGGTCCTACTTTTCAGCATCCTTCCAAACTCCCTATATTTTCCCTCTTCAGGACCTCATCCCTACTTTTATCTAGGTCATTGGTACCAACATGGACCACACATCTGACTGCTCACCCTCCTGCTGCAAAATACTGTGGACTTGATATGAGTCCTCCTTGACCCTGGCACCTGAAAAGAAACATATGTGACCTCTCATCAGTAGTCTCGATCTTATCTATTTTCCTAATTATTGAATCCCCAATCACTATTACTCTCCTCTTCTCCCCACCCCCCTTCCTTTCTGAATTAAAGAGCCAGACTCTGTGCCAGACATGTGACCTTTCCAACTTGTCCCTGGTAGATTGTCATCCCTTACAGTATCCAAATCATATTTATTATTTAGGGGAATGGCCACAGGGGTGCTCTGCTTTTCCCCTTCCTTCTAACAGCGTCAGTTACCTGCCTCTTGTCTTTTGGGTGTGACTGTCTCCTTGTAGCTTCTGCCTATCACTCTCTCTGCCTCCTGAATGATCCAGAGTTCATCCAGCTCCTGTTCTGGATCACTGTCTGTAAGGAGCTGCAGCTGGATGCACCTCTGACAGGTGTAGTCATCTGGGGCATTTGTGCTCTCCCAGATTTCACACATCCTGCAATCAGAGAATCCCACTGCCCCAGCTACCATCTCCACTTTCTGCTCTTTCTTTTTATGCAAAGGTCTTGTCTGACTTTACCTGTTGTACATACTCAGCCTCTGTTCGTTAAAGCCTCTAACTCATCACTCCTAAGCTGGGTCACCCCATTGAGCTATCCTACTTTTTATTTGCTGCAGGCTCTATCTATAGCCCAGACTCCAACCAATTTTGGCTTCCCTTACCTTTAAAATGCTCCTGACACAAAGTCAGGACACTCACCATTTGCCGAGTTTGACGTTCTTCTTATGCTTTGAAAATACACAAATTTAAGTTGTCAGTCCTCAATGGGTCAGGTTTGTGCACTGGAGCATTGATTACTGTATATACTCATGCAATAGTTGAATCTGTGTAATAGTCGATTTTCGCCCCCCCCCCTACTTATTTTGCCCTCTCAAATTGTTTGTTTCTCATATGACCCATGTAAAGGTCAAACCTGACTACCCGCCCATCCAAGTTCCTAACTCCCGACCAAAGGCCCTCACCCTAGCCACCCACCTACTGGAGCTCCTGATGCCCAGACCACCCACCCACGGATCCTCATCCTGGCCCACCAGAGTTCTTGATGCCTCAGCCACCCGCCCATCCAAGCTCCCTACGCCCCAATCGTGAACCCTCCACTCAGCCACCCATCCATCCGAGCACCTGACACCCCGACCAACCGCCCGCCCATCTGAGCACCCGACGCCTCAACCAGAGACTCTCTCCCAGGGACCTGTGGCCCACCCATCTGAGTTCCTGCCCCACCCACCCGAAGTCCAAGTTCCTGGTACTATTGTGCTCAAAGGTATGACTTGTGTAAAAGTCGACCTCCCCCCACTCCCTCCCCCCACTCCCTCCCCCCCTCCCTCCCCTCCCTCCCTCCCTCCCCCCCCTCCCTCCCCCCCTCCCCCCCTCCCTCCCTCCCTCCCTCCCTCCCCCCACTCCCTCCCCCCCTCCCTCCCCTCCCTCCCTCCCTCCCTCCCTCCCCCCCTCCCTCCCCCCCTCCCCCCCTCCCCCCCTCCCCCCCTCCCCCCCTCCCTCCCCCCCCCCTCCCCCCCTCCCCCCCCCCTCCCCCCCCTCCCCCCCCCCTCCCCCCCCTCCCCCCCCCCCTCCCCCCCCTCCCCCCCCCTCCCCCCCCTCCCCCCTCCCCCCCTCCCCCCCCAAAAATTGGCCCCAAAACTTTGACTTTATACAAGAACATATGATACTCATCCTTTAATTTGGTTACAATTGGGGCTTTTAAATGAAGGATAATGGGTCTGTTCATACCAGGTGTAAAGAATACAAGAAGAGATTGGATGATATAAGACACTGTGATCAAACCATACTAAGAGCATTTTGGAGATCACAGGAAGAAACATGGGTTAAGAGTGGTGGGAAGACCTGAAAAATAATGATTTGGAATTAAAGAGCGAGAGAGGCCTTACTTTGGTATCTTCCAGGAGCATGCATCCTGTGAATAGCCAATAAACCTCATCCAGAAAGATTGTAGCCGAGCTGAAATGAGAGGTCATGTAATGCACAAAAAGGTAATTTGAGAATCAGTCTTTATTTTAAATAAAAGACCGACCTCCAAGCAAAGAGCCAGATGTTGATTTGAGCCACTCCCTCCTTGGAGACTGTGAAGCGAACTCTTCCTCAGGGTCTGAACAATTTTCCTGTCAGGAATTAGAAATGGTTCAGCGTCATTATTATACCATTTTCAAACTTTGTTTGTGCATTCATGTTGTTAACATTAATAAAATGGAGTACAGTTTGTCTGCTTAACCAAGTTTCAGGAAGCCTAATTTCCATTAACCTCTTCTGCAGGTGACAAGCTGCCAGTGGCAAGGGCAGGAAGGGACCGAACCGTACAGCCAAATGAGGAAGTAATTCTCAGTGGGTTGGAGAGCAGAGATGACTATAATATTGTGCGGTTTAAATGGGATCTTCTCAAGGGGGACCCTTCAGTGAAGTTAACGGTAAGTGCCCATTAAACAGCCTCCTCCCAAGCCAAAAACAGCCTCCTCCCAAGCCAAGCAATGACTATCACAGCCTGCAGAAAGCATTGGAGCTGTAATGTAAAGTGATCCATTTATCTTTTTCTCAGGCAAACATTTTTAAAATAATTTGCATCTTATTATTACCTTATCACATGGCATGGAATACTACAGCACCTCTTCATCTTTTCCATAAAGCCTGCTCAATTATTTCTTGAAGCTTGGCCAATACACTTCTAAGAACGTCTTCACCAAAAGTGCCTCTTACCCTGCAGTCTACCCCCCCCCACCCCTTTGTCCTTAAGCCTCAACCCTACCAATCTCTCCCAGTTCTCTCGGCCCCTCTTGCACACCCTCGTATCTCTTGGATTCATAGCTCACCCTCTTGGCTAATCCATCTATTTATAAAGGACATCCTTTGTACCTTTGACATGGTTTCCCATTTCAACTTTGTCTTCATGGCCTTGATGGTCAACACAATGTTTGCTTTGTCCTGTCGTTGCTCTGTTGGCATCTCTGTGGATACCATCTTCAAATGCTCTGCAATTACTTGCCTTGGCTTCTCAAACAGCACTTTACCAACCCGTGATCTGAGGACAAAGACAACAAGTTCATGAGAACATTGCCACCAGCAGGTTCCCCTTCAGGTGTAAATTTTGATCGGTAGAGTGAATCTGCTGGTTCACAGCACCAACAACCCAGGTTTGATCCTGACCTGCATTCTTCCTTTGGCTGTGTGGATTTCCTCCATGTGATCCAGTTTCCTCCCACGTCCCAAAGACATTCAGATTGACGGATTACCCTTAGTGTGTGGATGAGGGGTAGAAACTCGGAGGAGCTGATGAGAATGGAGGTGGGAGGGAAGAATTTTAAAAATTGGATTACATCAATGCCTGGCATCTGCTAACTTTTGGAAATTATGAATTTGAAACATTTTCTCCCCAGCCAGCTGCAGGTGTGAAAACCTGTGGCGGATAACTTTGCAAGAGTCCTTTTTGACTTGTCTGTGCTTGACAAAACATATGCTGAGGGTAGAGAGGAGCTGGAGGCTAAGAGCAGCAGAATACTGAATGAAATCTTCCATGAATGGACGGGAAGAAAGGTCTAATGCACCTTCTGGATCATGAGTGCCCGGAGACGTATCACAAGAAGGCCATTGGTTCCATGTTGGCTCCCGGCAGACTATAAAATGTCTGAACGCATCTGCTTCCTTTCATATAGACTCCACCAGCCCAAGAAATCTCAGCCAGCAGCAGTAAATTTAAATCCAGAACATCTCTTCAGGATGTAGGCTTAACCTGTTGCCATAACATGCCAGCAAGCATTTATGATGATGGGAGTTTATTGTCATATAGAGATGCTCCAAAATTCTTATTTGCTGTAGTGACACAAATACACCAACAACAATAGTGTAAGGAGGTTGTACGTCCTCCTTGTGTCTGCGTGGGTTTTCTCCGCGGGCTCTGGTTTCCTCCCACCATTCAAAAACGTTCCAGGTGTAAATTGGGCGGCTCAGACTTGTGGGCCAAAATGGCCTGTTACCGTGCTATGTATCTAAATTTTAAAAATATATATTAAATTAGCACCAAACGCCAAAGACAGAAAAAAATATAATAAATATAAAAAGATCAATTTTCACTGTTGCAGTTAGTACAAGAAAAAAAAGTGACTTTTCCGTAGTCCAAACAGATCTTTTAGTAGTTCTGGAATGTATGATAGGGTAGTAAGGAGAGGTTCAGGAGCTTGATAACTGTTAAATAAAAAAATATTCTTGAACCTAGAGATGCTGGACTCTCATTCCTTCTGCCTGAAGGTAGAAGCAGTGAGAAGAGGTAGTGACCAGGGTGACGGGGGTCCTTTGCTAGGTTTTACACTTTCTGTACCTTCTGTGTGGCTGGGCACTTGAGTTTCTTAGTCAGACTGTGATGCAATCAATCAGTATATGATCGCAGTACACTTGCAGAAGTTTGATAAGAGTATTCGATGACTTGCCGAATCTCCTCAAAGTCCTCAGAAAGTAGAGGTGCTGGAGTGCCTTCTTCATAGTTTTCTCAATGTGCTGGCTTTAGGAGGGGCCCCCGCTATGTGGACTCCCATATGCAAAGCCATGCCATCAATTAATCATGGTGTGGTGGCTCAACTCATCTTCATAAAAATCCACAAAATGCTCCTTAATCTTTTACTGACATTGAGAGCAAGATTGAAACCAATTAGATTCTCAATTGCCATCCTCTATTTTGTCCCTTCTTTACCAATTATTTAGCCAGCAGTTGTGGTGTCATCAGCAAATTGCTAGCTGGTTTTGGAGCTGAACCTGGCAACGCAATCATGTGTGGAGCAGGAATAGAGCAGTGGGATACCACACGGCCTTGGGTTAACAGTCACCAAGAGAGGTGACTGTAAACTGCACTGATTGGAGTTTCTCAATGAGGAAATCAAGGGTCCTGTTAAGAAGGGATGAACAAAGTTCCAGGTCCTCGAGTTTGATTATTAGTTTTGCTGTTAATTGCCAATTCTTCCTGGTTTAAAAGGTCTTTGCCCTGCACTGCTCCCTCTTTGCTGTGACTTGCCCAAAGTCTGTTTGTCTGTTGTGGGGTTAACATTGCAGCTAACAGTAATAAACACAAATACAGCCTTCTTTCAGGATTCAACCAGACTCTGCAATTCAAGTTGGAGCATGTTGTAAGGTATCATCCTGTTCAGGTTAGACTGGATCGTTTAGTTTTCTTGCACCAATCAAGGATGAAGATTAACCATAAAGCTGGACTAACCGCCCACTGCTGTGAGAGCCCCATGAGTCATTATTCCTCTTCTATTTAACTGCAAGTTCCTGTTAACTTTTATATGTTTTTACTCACCACACAATACTGGTGAGCAAGAGGAGAGTGGGGGAAGAGTAGAGGTTTGACAGGATTCTGGGGTCATTTAAGATTTTTGTATAATTTTAAATGTTAAATTTAGACATACAGCACAGTAACAGTGACAGGCCATTTGGGCCCACAAGCCCATGCCACCCTGGTATGTTTTGAATGATGGGAGGAAACTGGACCCCCTGGGTAAAACACATGCAGACACAAGGAGAACGTACAAACCCCTTACAGACAGTGGGATTCGAACCCTAGACCCGATCGCTGGTGCTGTAAGAGCACTGCGTTAACCGCTGCACTAACCGTGCCACCCCTTTTATGCAAAGCACCTAAATAATGTTGTCAGGGTAACCAAGGCGAGGCTAATACTAAAAGTGAACAAGCTGATCAAAGAGCAGAGATAACAGAAGATGATGCATTTTGATTGTTATAACATTTTCTAGGTGCCACTGGTTATCAATCAAAGCAAATCATTTTTTTGCAGCTGATTTCCCCCTAATCTGATGCCAGCACCCAATTTTTTGTGTTCAAACCCTGGGAATTCCTGCTAGGTTTCCTTTTGAGTTAAGAGAGGGCACCATATTTAGATTAGATTCTACCCTGAAACTCCTATCAAGCAACATGGAAATAGTCTGAGCCCTGCAATTGGGTTTCTCTGTTGCTTGTTCCTTGTTCCAAAGCATCTCCCAATGTTTATAAGATTAATTTATATTGTGTATTTAACATGGAAAGAATGTCCATAGCACATCACGGCAGCTATAAATTTGAAATTGGCCATATTTTGGTCCTTTAATCAATCATTAGAAGTCATACACCCTTTCTTACTGCTGTGTAACTGGGGGAAAAGCGAGGGGGAGGCGGCGGCCCCAGCCTCGGCGGAGTGAGGCAGGCGGAGGCCCCGGTCCGGGCAGAAGCGAGGGGGAGGCGGCGGCCCCGGCCTCAGCGGAGTGAGGCAGGCGGAGGCCCCGGTCCGGGCAGAAGCGAGGGGGAGGCGGCGGCCCCAGCCTCGGCGGAGTGAGGCAGGCGGAGGCCCCGGTCCGGGCAGAAGCGAGGGGGAGGCGGCGGCCCCGGCCTCGGCAGAGTGAGGCAGGCGGAGGCCCCGGTCCGGGCAGAAAGAAGGAGGCAGTGGCCCCGGTCCAGGCACAGGGAAGGTGGCGGCGACCCAGGCCCCGGTCTGGGCAGAAAGAAGGAGGCGGCGGCCCCGGTCCGGGCAGAAGCGAGGGGGAGGCGGTGGCCCCGTCAGAATCCAACCGGGTCCCTGACCTACCTCAGAGGTAGTTAGAGAACCCAATTAAACTTACCTAGGCCATGTCCACAGGTGATTTGCGACCAGGTATGGTCCGACCTAGGAGGGGAGGCAGGCCCCTCCAGCCCGGGTAAGAAACCTGCATAGGAGAAGGCCACTCCGATATAAAACCTACGACCTAAGGACCTCGCTGCCACCTCCCAGCTTGCTTGGCCACGGCACACGAACCATGGGTGTAAAGGGTGGGGCCAGTACTGCCCACACTGCACACAACCTAAAAGCTCCTTTGCACAGGCCCGAGAACAGGTCCACGTCCTTCCCCTCCATGTTCTCCCCCTCAAAAGATGCTCACAAACTCAAGCTAGCATGCTGGAACATCAGAACCATGCTAGACAAGGCTGACAGCCACCGACCTGAACGTCGGTCTGCCCTCATCGCACATGAACTCCTCAGACTTGACATCGACATAGCCGCTCTCAGTAAAGTCCGCCTTGCAGATGTAGGGAGCCTCCAAGAATGCGGCGTGGGCTACACATTCTACTGGTCTGGCAAGCCTATGGATGAACGACGCCTATCTGGTGTAGGCTTCATGGTCAAGAACTCCATTGCCTCCAAACTCGAAAACATCCCGACAGGCCACTCGGACCGGATCATGTCCATGCGACTCCCCCTTCAAAACAAGTGTCGCATCACCCTCATCAGTGTCTATGCTCCAACCCTCCAGGCGGAACCAGCAGAAAAGAACAAGTTCTACACTGATCTGCGCAACCTCATTCAACGCACCTCTACAGCCCACAAGGTTGTCATCCTTGGCGACTTCAACGCTCGCGTCAGCAAAGACTCAGAAACCTGGCCAGGAATCCTGGGCAAGCATGGTGTCGGCAAGTGCAACGACAACGGGCGCCTCCTGTTGGAACTCTGTGCAGAACAGCGGCTTGTCATTACAAACACCCTTTTTCAGCAGAGGGACAGCCTGAAGACTACCTGGATGCATCCCTGATCCAAACAATGGCACCTCCTGGACTACGTCCTGGTGCCCGAAAGTGACAAACGAGATGTGCTCCACACCAGGGTCATGCCCAGCGCGGAATGCCACACTGACCACCGGCTGGTTCGCTGCAAGCTCAAACCTTCACTTCAAGCCAAAGTCCAGGAACAGTAAAGCCCCCAGAAAGAGGTTCAATGTTGGAAACTTACAGTCAGACGAAGTGAGAGGAAACTTCCAGGTAAACCTCAAAGCAAAGCTCGAGGATGCAAACCGCCTCATGGACTCGTCCCCTGAAACCCTCTGGGATCAGCTGAAGACTGCCATACTGCCATCCACTGAAGAGGTACTGGGCTTCTCCTCCAGGAAAAAAAAGGACTGGTTCGACGAAAACATCCAGGAAATCCAGGAGCTGCTGGCAAAGAAGCGAGCTGCCCACCAGGCTCACCTTGCAAAGCCGTCCTGGCCAGAGAAGAAACGAGCCTTCCGTCGCGCATGCAGCCATCTTCAGCACAAACTCCGGGAGATGCAAAATGAGTGGTGGACTAGCCTCGCCAAACAAACCCAGCTCAGCGCGGACATTGGCGACTTCAGGGGTTTTTATGAGGCTCTAAAGGCTGTGTACGGCCCCTCACCCCAAGTCCAAAGCCCGCTGCGCAGCTCAGACGACAAAGTCCTCAGCGACAAGATCTCCATCCTCAACTGATGGTCAGAACACTTCCAATCTCTTTTCAGTGCCAACCGCTCAGTCCAAGAATCCGCCCTGCTCCAGCTCCCTCAACAGCCCTTAAGGCGAGAGCTGGATGAGGTCCTCACCCGGGAAGAGACATATAAGGCAATTGAACAACTGAAAAGTGGCAAAGCAGCAGGTATGGATGGAATCCCCCCAGAGGTCTGGAAGGCTGGCGGCAAAACTCTGCATGCCAATCTGCATGAGTTTTTCAAGCTCTGCTGGGACCGAGGAAAACTGCCTCAGGACCTTCGTGATGCCATCATCATCACCCTGTACAAAAACAAAGGCGAGAAATCAGACTGCTCAAACTACAAGGGAATCACGCTGCTCTCCATTGCAAGCAAAATGTTCGCTAGGATTCTCCTAAATAGAATAATACCTAGTGTCGCCGAAAATGTTCTCCCAGAATCACAGTGCGCTTTCGTGCAAACAGAGGAACTAGTGACATGGTCTTTGCCCTCAGACAGCTCCAAGAAAAGTGCAGAGAACAAAACAAAGGACTCTACATCACCTTTGTTGACCTCACCAAAGCCTTCGACACCGTGAGTAGGAAAGGGATCACCCAGAGTTTGCGCTGAAGATGGCTGCATGTGCGATGGAAGGCTAATTTCTTCTCTGGCCAGGACTGCTTTGCAAGGTGAGCCTGGTGGGCAGCTCGCTTCTTTGCCAGCAGCTCCTGGATTTCCTGGTTGTTTTCGTCGAACCAGTCCTTTTTTTTCCTGGAGGAGAAGCCCAGTACCTCTTCAGTGGATCACAGTATGGCAGTCTTCAGCTGATCCCAGAGGGTTTCAGGGGACGAGTCCATGAGGCGGATTGCAAATACTAGAGCGGCTTGGATGCCCCCCAAAGTTCCTCAACATGGTTATCCAACTGCACGAAAACCAACAAGGTCGGGTCAGATACAGCAATGAGCTCTCTGAACCCTTCTCCATTAACAATGGCGTGAAGTAAGGCTGCGTTCTCGCACCAACCAACTTTTCAATCTTCTTCAGCATGATGCTGAAACAAGCCATGAAAGACCTCAACAATGAAGACGCTGTTTACATCCGGTACCGCACGGATGGCAGTCTCTTCAATCTGAGGCGCCTGCAAGCTCACACCAAGACACAAGAGCAACTTGTCCGTGAACTACTCTTTGCAGACGATGCCGCTTTCGTTGTCCATTCAGAGCCAGCTCTTCAGCGTTTGACGTCCTGTTTTGCGGAAACTGCCAAAATGTTTGGCCTGGAAGTCAGCCTGACGAAAACTGAGGTCCTCCATCAGCCAGCTCCCCACCATGACTACCAGCCCCCCCCACATCTCCATCAGGCACACAAATCTCAAAACGGTCAACCAGTTTACCTATCTCGGCTGCACCATTTCATCGGATGCAAGGATCAACAACGAGATAGACAACAGACTCGCCAAGGCAAATAGCGCCTTTGGAAGACTACACAAAAGAGTCTGGAAAAACAACCAACTGAAAAACCTCACAAAGATTAGCGTATACAGAGCCGTTGTCATATCCACACTCCTGTTCAGCTCCGAATCATGGGTCCTCTACTGGCATCACCTACGGCTCCTAGAACGCTTCCACCAGCGTTGTCTCCGCTCCATCCTCAACATTCATTGGAGCGACTTCATCTCCAACATTGAAGTTCTTGAGATGGCAGAGGCCGACAGCATCGAATCCATGCTGCTGAAGATCAAACTGCGCTGGGTAGGTCACGTCTCCAGATTGGAGGACCATCGCTTTCCCATGATCGTGTTATATGGCGAGCTCTCCACTGGCCACCGAGACAGAGGTTCACCAAAGAAGAGGTACAAGGACTGCCTAAAGAAATCTCTTGGTGCCTGCCACATTGACCACCGCCAGTGGGCTGATATCGCCTCAAACCGTGCATCTTGGTGCCTCACAGTTCAGCGGGCAGCAACCTCCTTGGAAGAAGACTGCAGAGCCCACCTCACTGACAAAAGACAAAGGAGGAAATACCCAACACCCAACCCCAACCAACCAATTTTCCCTTGCAACTGCTGCAACCGTGTCTGCCTGTCCTGCATCGGACTTGTCAGCCACAAACGAGCCTGCAGCTGACGTGGACATTACCCCTCCATAAATCTTCGTCCGTGAAGCCAAGCCAAAGAAAGAGAAGTCATAGTCGAACAGCACGGGCTCAAAGAAAGACATAATGGAGGCCAGATAGCAAGTATGGTCGATCAATGTTTTGAGTCGACACCTTCCACCGAGACAAAAGTAAGAGGGGTTAATATCATCTATCAAGGAAGGAAAGTTGCTGGGGAGCGATAAGAGGTGATAGGATATTGGACAGAAGGTGGAAGAGGTGCAGAGGCAGGTAGAGGATGAGACCACTTGGATGGGGGGGAATGTTCAAGATAAAAGTAAGAATTGGAGCAGATGAAGAAGTTGAAGCAGTGAAGCTAAGCAGAGGTGGGGGAGTTACTTCAAACAATAGCAATCATGCCATTTGGGGTTAAGGCTGTCCAAGAGGAATATAATGTATTGTCCCTCCCTTTTTTATGTTTGGCCTCCCCCGGCAATGGAAATGTCTGTGTGGTAATGGCGAGGGGAATTGAACTGGTTGTCAACTGTAAGTTCAAGCTTAGACACGGAGCCAGAGCCAAGTGCTTGATGAAGTGGTCACCCACTCTGTGCTTGGTCTCACCGATGCAGAGCAGGCCACACTGGGTACACGGAATGCATCTCATTGTTTGCTCAAGATTTTAACATCTACAGTTGTGGTTCAGCACAAACCAACTGGGGCTGCTCTGACTATCAAGCACATACGTACACTAATCATGCACCAATCCAGTCTTACTCCCTCCCCCTCCATCTCCTTCTGGATTCTTCCATTCACCTAAAAACAAAGGGCAATTTATTGTGGCCTATTATCCTATCAACCTGTTCATCATAGGCATCTTACTCAGGGAGAACATTCAACAGGGAAAGCCTCTAAAAGTGGGGGGGGAACTTAAGGCAATGCTGCCGCTGGGGAGGGCAGGGAGTGGAGACGCATCACTGCTCCGAAGGGTTCAACAACCTGCTCCTAATTCCGTTGGCTCAGTACAGGCTTTAAATGCCCTGTTTAAGGTAGCTGACGGTGCTCGTGAGTAAAGTCCTGCAACCGTGAAGGTCTGTGCCCAAGGTGGTGGCACCTGTGCTTGGAAGCAGCCACAAGGGTTTGCAGACTCTGATGGAGCAGCAGGATACCAGAAACGGGGAGAACACACACCCCCCCCCCCACACTGGTTGAGGAGGGAGGGGATGACCCTATAGGAAGGTGACCATGGCAGAGGCCCAGCAAGGGGCTTGGGTGCTGCAGGAACCTACAGGATGGTTACCATAGCAGTGGAGAAGTGAGGGGCTCAGCGGCTGAGGGACTCACACAGGTTGCGGGTGACTTGAGGTCGGGTGACCCACATGAGCTCAAGGGAACCAGGTCTCGGAGCCAGGATTCGAGAGAATGCTGAGGGCAAGAAGGGTCCCAAAGGTCCTCGGACGCCGTGGCTTCCTGATCATGTCGGAGGTTTGGGTCTGGAGCTCAGGTGGTCAATGGATCAAACAGGAGTCTGTGCGGCTTCAGGAGGCTGGAGGTGAATCTGAATTGAGTCTCTTTTGCTTCCCTGGCTCTCTTACTGTTAGGGGTGCTGAGCGACACTAATGGTGACTCTCTGTCTGCCTTTCGGCAGCAAGAAGGCAATTTTGTGTAATATTACATGTTCTGTACTATTACAAGACAATAAAAGGAATCTTGAAGATAGAGAGAAAGGGCAGAAATTGGTGCTAGAAAGCATGGCAGACAATGGAGGAACCAGGACTGCCTGTCACAGATTTACAGATCCAATCTGAGCTAGATTAATCCGTGGATTCGAGCAGAAACTTCAGGTGCAGATAGGAGCAAATCAGTGGGTTTTCTTTGGTAATTACTGATTATAAGAAAGTCTGAATGAACCTCATGGTGGTGAAAGAAAAGTGAGAAGGGGTGCGCCATTACACTTGAAATGCGGTGAACAAGTGAAGAGATGCAGATGAGCAAGAGTTAATTGTTTAAAAGATGGAGACAGGTTTGTGGATTGGAAAGGATTAGAGGGATATGAGCTGAATGCAGGAAAGCAGGACTAGCATGGATAAGTTGGGCAGAATAGCCTGTTTTCCGAACTGTAAGACTCTTAAGAATCTACGACGATCACGTTAAAACTGCAGCTCCACAAGTATAAAAAGGGCAAACAAAATCATTCTTTTTTTTGGCTTGGCTTCGCGGACGAAGATTTATGGAGGGGGTAAAAAGTCCACGTCAGCTGCAGGCTCGTTTGTGGCTGACAAGTCCGATGCGGGACAGGCAGACACGATTGCAGCGGTTGCAAGGGAAAATTGGTTGGTTGGGGTTGGGTGTTGGGTTTTTCCTCCTTTGCCTTTTGTCAGTGAGGTGGGCTCTGCGGTCTTCTTCAAAGGAGGTTGCTGCCCGCCAAACTGTGAGGCGCCAAGATGCACGGTTTGAGGCGTTATCAGCCCACTGGCGGTGGTCAATGTGGCAGGCACCAAGAGATTTCTTTAGGCAGTCCTTGTACCTTTTCTTTGGTGCACCTCTGTCACGGTGGCCAGTGGAGAGCTCGCCATATAACACGATCTTGGGAAGGCGATGGTCCTCCATTCTGGAGACGTGACCCATCCAGCGCAGCTGGATCTTCAGCAGCATGGACTCGATGCTGTCGACCTCTGCCATCTCGAGTACTTCGACGTTAGGGGTGTAAGCGCTCCAATGGATGTTGAGGATGGAGCGGAGACAACGCTGGTGGAAGCGTTCTAGGAGCCGTAGGTGATGCCGGTAGAGGACCCATGATTCGGAGCCGAACAGGAGTGTGGGTATGACAACAGCTCTGTATACACTTATAGCAAAATACCCACAACATGTTTCATTAATTGTAAACCCTGGAACAGTACAGCACAGGAACCAGCTCCAAATCTGCTACTTACTTCATTTGGCTCTCCTTGGCCATCTGTCCTTCAAAGGTTGGATGGAAAAGTTATGTGGCAAAACATTTTTAAAAAGAAACACTCAGCAAGTCGGGCAGCATTCGTGGCTCACAGAACAGTGCAGCATACTGTGTCTAGTGGTGGGCCTCAGGCATCTTGTGGGACCATTGTTTTTTGTTGTCTGTATCAATGATCTGGATGATAATGTGATAAATTGGATCAGCAAGTTTTCTGAAGACACTAAGATTGGAGGCATTGTGGACAGTGAGGAAGGCTTTCAAAGCTTGCAGAGGGATCTGGGCCAACTGGAAAAATGGGCCAGAAAATGGCAGATGGAATTTAATGCAGACAAGTGTGATATGTTGTATTTTGGAAGGACATACACAGTATATGGTAGGGCTGCGGAAGAACCAAGGGATCTGAGAATACAGATACATTGCTCTCTGAAGGTGGTGTCACAGGTAGACAGGATTGTGAAGAAAGCTTTTGGCATATTGGCCTTCATAAATCAAAGTAATGAGTACAGGAGTTGGGATGTCATGGTCATTAGTAAGGCCAAATTTGGAGTATTGTGTGCAGTTCTGGTCACCTCACTACAGGAAGGATATTAGTAAGATTGAGAGAGAGTAGAGAAGATTTACTAGATTATTGCTGGGTCTTCAGGAGTTGAGTTGCAGGGAAAGATTAAACCGGCTGGACTTTATTCCTTGGAGCAAAGAATACTGAGGGGTATAGACAGAATAAATGCAAGCAGGCTCTTTCCAGTTAGATTAGAAGAGATAAATATGAGAGGACATGGGTTTCGGGTGAAAGGGGAAAGATAAGAGGGAACTTCTTCACTCAGAGAGTGGTGGGAATGTGGAACGAGCTGCCATCTGACGTGGTAAATGCGGGTTCATTTTAAGAATAAATGGGATAGATACATGGATGGGAGAGGTCTGAATGGTTATGGAATAGGTATAGATCAATGGGACTAGCAGAATAATGGTTTGGCATGGACCAGAAGGGCCAAATGGTCTGTTTTTCTGTATTGTAGTATTCTATGGTTCATAGAAGAAGTTCTGACAGCCCACAATGTCTGCGCTGAACATGATGCCAAATTAAAATAAATCTCTGCTGCTTGCAGAGATCCACATCCCTGAATTTCCTACATATCATATTGCCTACCTAGAAGTCTTTTAAATGCTCTATCATATCTGTTTCTACTGCTCTCCATGATGGTAGCTATATAAACTACCTATATTAACTCACGGTGTAAAAACATAACTTGCCCACATAACTCCTTTAAACTTTCCCTCCTGGTATTTGGAATTTTTTAATATTCTGACTGTCTACCTCATCTAACTGCTCCCTCTCGTGGCTATGAAATAAACTGCTTGCATCTTCAAATGAGGTTGAGCATTGTCCTAGCCAATGTCTACCCCTCTCCTAACTTGCTGTATTCGTATTGATGAAACCCTTCCCTCGTTGGAAAACAAGAGGCACACTTGTGTTGCCATGTCACCTAAAAAATTCTTTGGTCTTGAATTCAAGGTCAAGTTTATTTTCGCCTGCATTGAGGTACAGTGAGAGAGTTTGTTTTGCGGGCAGCCCCAGCTGGTCAACCCACACACAGTGCAGCAATAGAAAGTGGAGAGTCACAGAGAGAGATCAGTTAGAGCAGAGCATAAGCAACATTATATTACTAGAGTGAGGTTTGTTCAGGAATATGATGAGGGTGGGAAAGAGATCGTCATTGAATCTGGTACTGGTGAATCTTCTTCCTGATGGTGGGGATGGGTCTTTTAATATGTTGGCTGATGTTTAAAGTAGTGGAGTTTGAGCTGATTGAAGGGATGGGGGGTGTTTTGGCCTTTCTCTCTCTGCACTTTCCTACAGTCGTGTATCATGTATCACGCAGTGATACATCCTGACGGTATTTGAATGGTACATCTGTCGAGATTATCCAGGGCCGTGCCAAATTTCCTTGGGCTTCTGAGGAAGTAGAGGAATTGGTGTTCTTTCTTGGCCATCTCATTGACCTGGTTGGACCAGGACGGGATTCATCCTTAAGATTCATCTCAGCCCCATTGGTGCACACAGGAGAGTGAGCTCTACCTCTACAGAAGTTAATGACCAGCTCCTTACTCTTGCTTGCATTGAGTTTGTTGTTCTGCACCAAGCCACCGGTCCCTCTAACTCCCTTCTATGTTCTGATGTGTTATTTGTTTGAGATCTCACCTGTAATAATGATGTCATCTACAAATTTATATACAGAGTGACAAGGAGTCACATGATGGAGTAGTGGCCGGTAGAAGAATACCAGCCCTCTCCAGAAAAGAAGAAATAAAGTGAAGAAAATACAAAGTTCAAGAAACACAAAACATAACAGATAAAAGATAAAGTTGTGGAGAAAAGAAAGAAAATGGCGCCCAAGAAGGAAAAAGTAAAAACAATGGGAAAAAAAGAAGACGACGACGCCGGAAGGGAAAGAAGGCCTTACCTGCATGAAGAAACAGGGAGCAGTCATGGAGAAAAGAGCCCGCTCCCCAATGTTGGTGACGACCCCGCAGAGTCGCGACCTCCTGACCGCTGGACTGCAAAAATGGCTCTCTGAGCCAAACAAAAGTGCGTAACTGCGCATGTGCAAGGAGTCGCACATGCGCAGTGTGCACACTAAGGAAAAAGAGAACACCGACGGGAGGGGGGCCCAGCTGAGGAGCAAGCAAACACAGCGCGACCAGCTGAGGGATGCCCGACACCAGGGCTCTCAGCTGGAAGAAGAGGAAGGTGACCGGAAAGGGAGTGATAGGAAAGAAGAGCAGCAGCAGGAGGCCCAATAGATGAGTAGCCCAGAAGAAGAGGACCAACAGCAAGAAGCCAAGCAAGAAGAAGCCCATCAAAGTGAGACAAATTCATCAGGAAAGTCAGAAGAGACACAGATACAAGGAAGAGAAGAAGAAGACACAAACACAGGTGCAGACAGAAGAAGAGGAAGAAGAAGACCAAGCTCTGCACAGAGAAATAGAAGGTAAAACAGATGGTCAGAATATAGATAAAGTTTTTTTTAAGAACAAATGAGAGCATTAAAAGAATGGTTGACATTAGAATTTAGTGAAATGAAAAGAAAAATGAAAAGTACAGAAGAAAAAGTGAGTAGAATAGAGCTGGTCATGACAGAAATAGGGAAAAGATTAGAAAATGTGGAAGAATGAGAAATGGCTGTAGAAATGGAAGTGAATGACAAGAAGAAAATTGGAAGAAAGTGACAAAAAAATTAGAGTCACAGGAGTTGTTAACTCAGAAGATGGATATAATGGAAAACTATAGTAGGCGAAACAATATAAAGATAGTGGGCCTAAAGGAAGATGAAGAAGGCACAAATATGAAAGAATTTATAAAAGAATGGATCCAAAGGTCCTGGGAATGCCAGAAATACAGGAAGGAATGGAAATAGAAAGGGCACACAGAACACTAGCCCCGAAACCACAGACACAACAAAAACCAAGATCCGTTTTAGTAAAATTTCTGAGATACACAACAAGAGAGAATATACTGGAGAGGGCAAGGAATAAAATTAGGGAAGACAAAAAACCATTGGAATACTAGGGTCAAAAAATATTTTTTTACTCAGACATAAGTTTTGAACTCTTAAAGAAGAGGAAGAAGTTTAGTACAACAAAATCGATCCTATGGAAAAAACGGTTATAAATCTATGTTAAGATATCCAGCTGTGCTTAAAATATTTATCCCGGGGGAGCAAAACCGACTGTTCTCGGATCCGGAGGAAGCATGAGAATTTGCAGAACACCTGCAGGACAGAAGGAGAGATGAAGAGATGTAACAAGAACGAAGAATGACAACAAAATACATATAAAGATGTAAAAACAATGTATAAGTGAGAACTAAAGAAGGGAAAGTAAAGGGAAGTAAGGGGGGGAAAAAGGAGGGTGAGCTTGTTATATGTGAAGATAAAAGTCTTCTGGAGGGGGTTGGGTGGGAGAGAATAACAGTCACTGTGAAATCAGTTGACGCTTGCGAGAGAGTTCGCAATCCAAATGGAGAGGGGAGTTGTGGTTGCCCAGCAAGGGACAAGGGGCAACTCAGAGAGGGGGGGGGGGGGACATTTGGGGTTAAGGGAATTTTAGATGTGGGAGTTGAAGTATTTTATGTTTTAAAAGTGTTGTCATACATGTTGTTCAAAAAGGGAAAACAGATGAAAATGGGGAAACGGTGGTGGTGAAGAAGTGGAAATGAGGTGTAAACATAATATGAGATGGCCAAGTTGAACTATATGACTATAAATATTAATGGAATACATAACCAAATTAAACAAAAAAGGCTATTAAATTACCTGAAAAAAGAAAAAATAGCCATAGCATTTGTGCAAGAAACGCATCTAACTGAAATGGAAAATAATAAATTAAGGAGAGACTGGGTAGGGCATGGAGCGGCAGCATCATATAATTCAAAAGCCAGAGGTGTAGCTATATTAATAAATAAAAATGTACCATTCAAAATAGAGGAGGAAATAATAAATCCAGCAGGGAGGTATGTAATGATAAAGTGTGAGATATATTCAGAATTCTGGAATTTGATCAATATATATGCACGTAATGAAGAGGATCAAAAGTTTATGCAAGATATTTTTTTGAAGATTGTAGATATGCAGGGGAATATATTGATAGGAGGGGATTTTAACCTTAATTTTGGATCCAATGTTGGATATGGACAAAAGACTAGCAAAAAGATTAAAGTGGCCAAATTGATGGTTAAATCAATGCAGGAAATGAAACTTATGGATATATGGAGGAGGCAGCACCCAAGGGAGAAGGAATACTCATATTATTCAAGTAGGCATAAAACATACTCAAGGATTGATATGTTTTTGTTGTCAGCCCATATTCAAGGGAGAGCTAGGAAAACTGAATATAAAGCTAGATTGCTATCTGTTCACTCACCCCTGTTATTAGCAATAGAACTGGAGGACATCCCACCAAGAACATATAGATGGAGATTAAACTCCATGCCACTTAAAAGACAGGAATTTAGAGAATTTATTGAACGCCAAATTAAAATGTACTTTGAAATAAATACGGAATCAGTGAAAGACAAATTTATATTATGGGATGCAATGAAAGCCTTCATCAGAGGGCAGATAATAAGTTATGTAACGAAGATGAAAAGGGACTACAATTGGAAAATAGAAGAGCTGGAAAGGGAGATAGTAAGTACAGAAAAAGAACTAGCAACAAGGGAAGATATAACAAAAAGAAGAGAATTGGCGGACAAAAAAATAAAATACGAGACATTACAAATATATAAGGTGGAAAAGAACATAATGAAAATAAAGCAAAAGTACTATGAGCTAGGAGAAAAAACACACAAAATATTAGCCTGGCAACTTAAAACAGAACAAGCTAAAAGAGTTGTACTGGCATCAAGGAAAAAGAACAAACAAATTACATATAATCCAATGGAGATTAATGAGAACTTTAAGGAATTTTATGAATAATTATACCAATCTGAGAATGAGGAGAAAGATGATGAGTTTTTAGCTAAAATTCAACTGCCGAAATTGCAAGAAGAAGAGCAAGACAAGCTGATAAAACCATTTGAAATAGAGGAAGTACAGGATATATTAAAAAAACTGCCAAACAATGAAACGCCTGGAGAGGATGGATTCCCAATAGAATTCTATAAAACATTTAAAGGGTTATTAATTCCTTCTCTCCTGGAAGTAATGAACCAGATAGAAGAAACACAAAACTTGCCAGATTCATTTAAGACAGCATTAATTGCAGTAATACCAAAGACAGGGAAGGATCCACTAACACCAGCATCATATAGACCAATATCTCTACTTAATTCAGATTATAAGATAATAGCAAAATTATTAGCAAACAGATTGGCTGACTGTGTACCAAAAATAGTAAAACAAGATCAAACTGGATTTATTAAGAAAAGACGAACAGCGGATAATGTCTATAAATTTATTAATCTAATTCATGCAGTTCAAGGAAATAAGATGCCAACAGTGGCTGTTGCTTTCGACGCAGAAAAAGCCTTTGACAGGGTAGAATGGAATTATTTATTCAAAGTATTACAGAAATTCAATCTACCATAAAAATATATTAATTGGATTAAAGCATTATATAAGGGACCATTGGATGGTAAATGGATATGTGTAGAACCAATTTAAATTAAGTAGGTCATCAACTAGGCAGGGATGTCCACTATCTCCCTCACTGTTCGCTTTAGCAATAGAACCATTGACAGAACTGATAAGAATAGAAAATAAAATAAAAGGGATAAAAATAAAGGAGAAGGAGTATAAAATCAGTTTATTTGCAGATGACATCATAGTATACTTAACAGAACCAGAAATATCAATAAAAGAACTACATAAGAAATTGAAGGAATACGGAGAAATATCGGGGTACAAGATCAACGCGAATAAAAGTGAAGCGATGCCAATGAATAATGCGGATTATACAGAATTTTAAAAAGAATCACCATTTAAATGGCAAGCACAAGCAATCCGATACCTAGGTATTAGATTAGATAATAATTTAAGCCATCTGTACAAATTAAATTATCAGCCATTAATAAAGAAATTACAGGAAGACTTAGAACATTGGAAAGAATTACCACTAACGTTAATAGGGAGGGTAAATTGCATTAAAATGAAATGTCTTCCCAAGGATACAATACTTATTTCAATCGTTACCAATTCCCTTAACAGAGAAATTCTTCAATTTTAGGATTAAAAGGATAGTAAGGGACAAAATTGGTCCCCTAGAGGATCGGAGTGGTCAATTGTGTGTGGAGCCTCATGTAATGGAGAAGATCTTACATTTTTTTTGGCATCAGTATTTACTCAGGAACTGGCACAGATTCAAGGGAGTTGTATTTAATGAATCTTGTAGAGTTTTTCAAGGAGGTTACCAAGAAGGTAGATGAAAGAAAGGATGAGGATATTATCTACATGGGCTTTGGTAAAGCCTTTGATAAATTCTCACATGGGAGGTTAGTTCAAAAGGTTAAGACGCTAGGTACCCATGGAGAGGTTGTAAACTGGATTTGAAATTGGCTGTGTAGGAGAAAACAGAAAGTGGTAGTGGATGGTTGCTTCTCAGACTGGAGGGCTGTGATGAATGAGGTGCCTCAAGGGAATCTGTGTTGGGACCATTTTTTTTTAAATATTTTTTTCACACTGTAAACCATATAGATCAAGATACATACATTTTCCTTCTTAAATATATACAGTGTCATTTTCTCCCCCCCTTCCCTCCTCCCCTCCCTCCCTCCCTACCTCCGCTCCCATTTATTTAAAGTTCAGAAAATAAGATACATTAAACCCATCAAACAATGTTGTCACTGAATAAAAATAAACAAGAAATTCCACTGAGTCAGTTTTTTTCATTCTCTTCTCCTTCTGTCATTTTAGGTGGTAGATGTCCACGGTAGGTTTTCTCTATTATGTTTCATGTATGGCTCCCATATTTGTTCAAATATTCTAATGTTATTTCTTAAATTATAGGTTATTTTTTCTAATGGAATACATTTATTCATTTCTATATACCATTGTTGTATTCTCAAGTTATCTTCTAATTTCGAGGCTGACATAATACATTTTTTTGCTACAGCTAGGGCTATCATAAATCTTTTTTGTGCACCATCCAAATCGAGTCCAAATTCTTTGTTTTTTATGTTACTTAGGAGGAAGATCTCTGGGTTTTTTGGTATATTGCTTTTTGTGATTTTATTTAATATCTGGTTTAGATCTTCCCAAAATTTTTTCACTTTCTCACATGTCCAAATTGCATGAATTGTTGTTCCCATTTCCTTTTTACAGTGAAAACATCTGTCAGATACTGTTGGGTCCTATTTATTTAACTTTTGAGGTGTAATGTATAGCCTGTGTATCCAGTTATATTGTATCATACTTAACCTTGTATTTATTGTATTTCTCATAGTTCCTGAGCATAACTTCTCCCATGTTTCATTCTTTATCTTTATGTTTATATCTTTTTCCCATTTTTGTTTAGTTTTACCATTTGTTTCCTCATTCTCCTTTTCTTGTAGTTTAATATACATGTTTGTTACAAATTTTTTGATTATAATTGTGTCTGTAATCACATATTCAAAATTACTTCCCTCTGGTAACCTCAGACTGCTTCCCAATTTGTCCTTCAAGTAGGATTTCAGTTGGTAGTATGCCAACACTGTATCGTGAGTTATATTATATTTTTCTTTCATTTGTTCAAAGGATAATAATTTGTATTAGTATTAGTTTTGGTAGTTGGTAATTTATTTTATTCCTTTCTACATGAATCTTCTTCCAAATATAGAGCAGATGATGTAATACTGGAGAATTCCTACGTTGTACCAATTTTTCATCCCATTTATATAATGTATGTTCAGGTATCTTCTCCCCTATTTTATCTAGTTCTAATCTAGTCCAATCTGGCTTTTCCCTTGTTTGATAAAAATCTGATATGTATCTTAATTGTGTGGCTGTATAATAATTTTTAAAGTTTGGCAGTTGTAAGCCTCCTTGTTTATACCATTCTGTTAATTTATCTAGTGCTATCCTCGGTTTCCCCCCTTTGCATAAAAATTTCCTTATTATTTTCTTTAACTCCTTGAAGAATTTCTCTGTCAAGTGTATTGGCAATGCCTGAAATAGGTATTGTATCCTTGGGAAAATGTTCATTTTAATACAGTTTATCCTTCGTATTAGTGTTAGTGGTAAGTCTTTCCAATGCTATAAGTCGTCTTGTAAATTTTTCATTAGTGGATAATAATTGAGTTTATATCGATGGCCGAGGTTTTTATTTATTTGTATACCTAGGTATCGCATTGCTTGCGTTTGCCATCTGAATGGTGATTCTTTCTTAAATTTTGAGAAATCCGCATTATTCATTGGCATTGCTTCACTTTTATTTACGTTAATCTTGTAACCCGACACTTCTCCATATTCCTTCAATTTCTTATATAATTCTTTTATTGATATTTCTGGTTCTGCTAAGTATACTATAACGTGATCTGCAAATAAACTGATTTTATATTCCTTGTCGTTTATTTTTATCCCTTTTATTTTATTTTCTGTTCTTATCAGTTCTGCTAGTGGTTCTATGGCTAACGTGAACAATAAGGGCGATAGTGGGCATCCCTGCCTTGTTGATCTGCTTAAGTTAAATTGTTTTGATATATATCCATTTACTGTCACTTTCGCCAATGGCCCCTTATATAATGCTTTAATCCAATTAATATATTTCTCTGGTAAACTGAATTTTTGTAGTACTTTGAATAAATAATTCCATTCTATTCTGTCAAAGGCCTTCTCTGCGTCTAAAGCAACCGCTACTGTTGGAGCTTTATTTCCTTCTACTGCATGAATTAAGTTAATAAATTTACAAATATTGTCAGTTGTTCGTCTTTTTTTAATAAATCCAGTTTGGTCTAGATTTACTATTTTTGGTACATAGTCGGCTAATCTGTTTGCTAATAGTTTAGCTATTATCTTATAATCTGTGTTAAGTAAAAATATTGGTCTATATGACGCTGGTGCAAGTGGATCTTTCCCTGTCTTTGGTATTACTGTAATTATTGCTGTTTTGCATGAATCTGGTAAGCTTTGTGTTTTATCAATCTGGTTGATTACTTCCAGAAGGGGAGGAATTAATAAATTTTTAAATGTTTTATAGAATTCTATTGGGAATCCATCCTCTCCTGGTGTTTTATTATTCGGTAGTTTTTTTTATTATCTCTTGTATTTCTACTATTTCAAATGGTTCTGTTAATTTATTTTGTTCCTCTGTAATTTCGGTAGTTCAATTTTAGTTAAAAATTCATCTATTTTGTCTTCTTTCCCTTCGTTTTCAGTTTGATATAATTGTTCCTAGAATTCTCTGAAGTTTTCATTAATCTCCGTTGGATTATATGTGATTTGCTTGTCTTTTTTCCTTAATGCCAATACCATTCTCTTAGTTTGTTTTGTCTTAAGCTGCCATGCTAGAATTTTGTGCGTTTTTTCTCCTAGTTCATAATATTTCTGTTTTGTCTTCATTATGTTCTTCTCCTCCTTATATGTTTGTAGTGTTTCATATTTTATTTTTTTTTCTGCCAATTCTCTTTTAGTTGTGTCTTCCTTCATTGCTAATTCTTTTTCTATATTTGCTATTTCCCTTTCCAACTGCTCTGTTTCCTGATTGTAGTCCTTCTTCATCTTGGTTACATAACTTATTATTTGCCCTCTGATGAACGCTTTCATTGCGTCCCATAGTATAAACTTATCTTTCACTGATTCCGTATTTATTTCAAAGTACATTTTAATTTGTCGTTCAATTAATTCTCTAAAATCCTGCCTTTTATGTAGCATGGAGTTCAATCTCCATCTATACATTCTTGGTGGGATGTCCTCTAACTCTATTGTCAATATCAGGGGTGAGTGGTCCGATAATAGTCTAGTTTTATATTCTGTTTTCCTAACTCTGTCTTGTATGCGAGCTGATAACAGGAATAGGTCTATTCTTGAGTATGTTTTATGTCTACCCGAATAATATGAATATTCCTTTTCCTTTGGGTGTTGTTTCCTCCATATATCCAAAAGTTGCATTTCTTGCATCGATTTAATTATAAATTTGGTTACTTTGTTCTTTCTGTTAATTTTTTTCCCAGTTTTATCCATGTTTTAATCCAAATTAAGGTTGAAATCCCCTCCTATTAGTATGTTCCCTTGCCTGTATGCTATCTTCAAAAAAATATCTTGCATAAATTTTTGATCTTCTTCGTTAGGTGAATATACATTGAGTAAATTCACAAACTTCGAATATATCTGACATTTTATCATTACATATCTCCCTGCTGGATCTATTATTTCCTCTTCTATTTTGATTGGTACATTTTTACTGATTAATATAGCTACTCCTCTAGCTTTTGAATTATATGACGCTGCTGTTACATGTCCTATCCAACCTCTGTTTAATTTCTTGTGCTCCACTTCAGTTAAGTGTGTTTCTTGGACAAATGCTATATCAATTTTTTCTTTTTTCAGTAAATTTAGCAGTTTCTTCCTTTTGATTTGGTTATGTATTCCATTAATATTTAAAGTCATATAGTTCAACATAGCCATTTCATACTTTGTTTATCTTTCCTTTCCGTTTCTTCATCATCACCTTTCCTTCTTATCCATTTCTGCTTTCTTTTTTTGAACACTTTATAAGACAACATTTCTAAAACATAAAACATTTCCCTTATTCTCCTATCTAAAATTCCTTTAACCCCACTATCCCCTCCCCTTCCTGAGTTGCCCTTTGTCCCTTGTCGGGCAACCACATCTCCCCTCTCCATTTGGATTTGCGAATTCACTCGCAAGCGTCAACTGATTTCGCAGTGACCGTAACTCTTCCCCACCCAGCCCCCCCCAGAAAAGATATTAATTTTCATATACAACAAAGGTCACTCTCTTAATTCCCCCCATACTTCCTTTCTTCCCTTTCTTTCCCTTCTTAGTTCTTACCTATATTCTATTTTTTTATATATATATATATATATATATATATATATATATATATATATACACATACACACATACATATAGTTTGTGGTCATTTTTGTTCTCATTACATATCTTCCTCTCTCTGTCTGTTTTGTAGTTGTTCTGCAAATTTTCTTTGTTCCTCCGGATCCAAGAATAGTCTGTTTTGCTGCCCTGGAATAACTATTTTAAGTACCGCTGGATACTTTAGCATAAATTTATATCCTTTTTTCCATAGGATCGTTTTTGCTGCATTAAACTCCTTCCTCTTCTTCAGGAGTTCAAAACTTATATCTGGATAGAAAAAAAATTTTTAAACTTTGTATTCTAGTGGTTTTTTGTCTTCTCTTATTTTCCTCATTGCTTTCTCCAATATATTTTCTCTTGTTGTATATCTTAAGAATTTTACTAGAATGGATCTTGTTTTTTGTTGTGGTTGTGGTTTAGGGGCTAATGTTCTGTGTGCCCTTTCTATTTCCATTTCTTCCTGTAATTCTGGTCTTCCTAGGACCCTGGGGATCGATTCTTTTATAAATTCTCTCATATTCTTGCCTTCTTCATCTTCCTTAAGGCCCACTATTTTTATATTGTTTCTTCTATTATAATTTTCCATTATATCTATCTTCTGAGCTAACAGCTCTTGTGTCTCTTTAACTTTTTTTATTAGATTCTTCTAATTTCTTTTTTAAGTCATCTACTTCCATTTCTACGGCTGTTTCTCATTCTTCCACCTTGTCTACTCTTTTTCCTATATCTGACATGATCATCTCTAATCTATTCATTTTTTCTTCTGTACTTTTTACTCTTCTTTTTATTTCACTGAATTCTTGTGACTGCCATTCTTTTACTGATTCCATATATTCTTTTAAAAAAATATATCCATTGTCTTGCCCTTCCCTTCATCTTCCATTTCTCTGTGTTCTTCCTCTTCTTCTGAGTCCATTCCAAGATCTGTGTCCTTTACCTCTGTCTCTTCTGGTTTTCTTGTTGGTTTGTTTGTTTTATTTTGTTGGGTATTTTTGGTCTTCTTATTTTTATTAGAAGTGTCTTACTGCTGGTCTTCTTCCTCTGGGTTGGTCATCTGTTGTTTCTTTGATTTCTTTTTACTCTCTTCTTTCTTGCTCTGGTTATTTTCTGTGCTTTCCTCTTGCTGCTTTGTTGTGGCTGTCAATTTCAGCTGTGGAGATCAACTCCTCAGCTGGTCCCCTCAGCGACTCCTCGCACATGCGCGGTTCGCACTTTTGTTTGGCTCCGTGAGCCATTTTTGTAGTCCCGAGTTCGGGGCTTCAACTGACCTTAGGGAGCGGGCTTCTCTCTCCGCGGCGGGCCTCCTTGGACAGGTAAGGCCTTCACCTTCTTCTTCCGACGTCCTTTCTTCTACTCTTCTTCCCGTTGCTTTTGACTTTTCTTTTTTCGCTGCCATTTTCTCCACACGTTTATTTTCACTTTATTTTGGTTTTTGTGTTTGTGCCTTTGTTTTTTAATTGTCTTTTTTTTACTTTTCTGGAGAGGGCTGGAGTTCCCCGACCGGCCACTACTCCATCACGTGACTCCTCCTCTGTGTTGGGACCATTGATTTTTTTTGTCTATATCAATGATTTGGATGATAATGTGGTAAATTGGATCAGCAAGTTTGCTGATGACACAAAGATAGGAGACGTGTGTTCAGCAAGGAAGATGTTCAAAGTTTGCAGAGGGATCTGGACTAACTGGGAGAAGTGGCCAAAAAATGGCAGATGGAGTTTAATGCAGACAAGTGTGAGGTGTTGCAATTTGGAAGGTAGGACATACACAGAAAATGATACAGCATTGAGAAGTGCGAAGGAGCAGAGAGATCTGGGAATACAGATACATTGTTCCCTGAAGGTGACGTTGCAGGTGGATGGGGTTGTAAAGAAAGCTTTTGGCATCTCAGCCTTTATAAATCAAAATAATGAGTATAGGAATTGGGATGTTATGTTGAAGTTGTTTAAGACATAGGTGATGCCAAATTTGGAGTATTGTGTGCAGTTTTGGTCACCTATCTACAGGAAAGATATCAATAAGATTGAAAGAGTGCAGAGAATATTTACAAGGATTTTTCCGGATCTTCAGGAGTTGAGTTACAGGTTAGGACTTTATTCCTTGGAGCAAAGAAGAATGAGGGGATATTTGATAGAGATTTACAAGATTGTGAAAGGTATCGATAGAGTAGAGCCAGTCGGCTTTTTCCACTTTGATTGGGGAGATAAATGCAAGAGGTCATAGTTATAAACTGAAAGAGGAAAGGTTTTTTGGGAACGTTAGGGGAAAGTTCTTCACTCAGAGAGTGGCGGGAGTGTGGAATGAGCTTCCATTAGTTGTGGTGAATGCAGGCTTGATCTTGTTTTAAGATACATGGCTGGAAGAGATCTGGAGGATTATGGAATGGGAGCAGGTCAATGGGACTAGTGGAATAATGGTCAGGACAGATGAGAAGGGCCTATTAGCCTGTTTTCTGTGCTGTAAAACTCTGGGTCCATAAACTCATGTGCTGTGCCCCTCAACCACACCAGCATTTTTTCTTGAATTGACTGTTCATTTTCCATTGTATCTTGCTTTCTTATAAACCTGGTTTCACCCTAGTAGGCTGTATACAAGGTGGTGATGAGTCAACATCGAGGAGGGAGATTGAAAGCTGGGCCAAATGGTGTATTAACAACCTCTTGCTCAATGTCACTGAGACCAAGGAGCTGACTGTAGATATTAGGAAAGGAAAATCAGAGGTATATGATTCAGTGATCAATGGGGGATCAGAAGTGCAGATGGACAGGAACTTTAAATTCCTGTGGGTTACTATCTTGGAGGACCTGTCCTGCACTCTTCATATAAATGCCATTGTGAAGAAAGCATGTCAGTGCCTCTACTTCCTCAGGAGTTTATGGAGGTTCGGAATGACATCAAAAACCATGGCAAACTTCTACCGACGTGAAGTAGAAAATGCGCTGACTGGCTGCGTCATGGCCTGGTATGGAGGCACCAATACCTCTGAGCAAAAAATCCTGCAAAAGGTAGTAGTGGGCAGCCATGTACATCACTAGTCAAACCCTCCCCACCATCTAGAACAGGGGTGTCAAACTCAAATTCACAGAGGGCAAAAATTAAAAACTTGGACTAAGTCGTGGGCGAAACTAAATATTTATTGAAAATTTTGAACAACATCTGCATGTTTTCTCTTCTTTCAACATATGTAATGTTAAACTTTTTGTTATTAAAATAAATGTTTAATAATAGTTTTGGTTAAACTCTTTCCAGAAGAAGCATTAACAAATGAGAAATAAAATATTCAATAAATAATATTTCTCTATAGCCTTTAAGCTCCTTTTAAATGTATTTTTTTTCACAAGCCAACAAGTCAAAAAAATAACAACTTGCTTCAATGAAAATCCAATCTTTCAACTATGAACAGTCCAAAGTTAACCAAAGAAAATATTAATCCAAGCTACACTGTGATTTACTCTGATGCACCTGGGTCTAAACCAGATACTTGGCATCTCTTCTTAGATGCAAGTTTATCAAACTCTGGGGTCAGAGTTTGCCTCCCACCCGTCTTGAAAGGTCCTGTTTTCTGTCTTTCGTTTGGCCATTTTTCGTAAGGGGTTTATTACGTGTGAGTTGGGCAACAGGTCGCAGATGCTAATGAAAGTAAAGAGAGGAGGTAGGGGCGATTAGCGGGCTGACGGGCCGGCGCCAACACATTTGCAAAGCATTCTGGGATTTGTAGTATTAGCTGTGCATGCGCTATACTGGCGCGGCGGACAACGGGCCAGCTCTAATACATATTTGATATGATCTTGCAGGCCAAATATAATTACATCATGAGCCAAATTTGGCCCGCGGGCCTGAGTTTGACATGTGTGATCTAGAACATCTACATGGAACACAGCCATCAGAGAGCAGCAGCAATCATCAAGAATTCCCACCACCCAGGACGTGCTCTGTTCTCACTGTTGCCATCAGCAAGGAGGTGAGGGTGCCACAGACTCTCTCTCCAGGTTCAGGAATAGTCGCTACCCCTCCCCTATCAGACTCCTGAACAATTGACTCATTTGGAGACTTGTATTTTGCTCATTGTTTATGGTTGTGCATTTATATATCTGCATTTTCACAGCCAGTTTATTTACAGTTCTTTCTTTGAGTACAATTTACAATTACCAGGAATTAGAAATTCCACTTGGCCTGCTGTAAAAGAATCTCAGGTTGTATGTGATGTTGTGTATGTACTCTGACAATAAATCTAAATTTTGAACCTTATTTGTTTGTCAGTTGTCCCAGTAGTCTTCATTGGTCTTGGCCTCCTGTGTCACTTCATCACCACTGACACTGTTTCTATCTTGTACTTAGCCTGCCTGTTGCCTTTTAATCACTTCCTTCACTGGTGTGAGTAGGAATTTGGCTTCCATTCACCTGCTCTATCTTCCTGCCATCTTCGACTGTGCTGCCGGCGATTTCACCTTCTGAATGATCTATTTGATCCTGGCCCAGACTTCCCACTCGGCTCTACATAAAACACTTCTTTTTCTAAAGGAGCAAGAATGATCTCACTGGTTTGTTGTCCAATCTATTGCGCAACCAAATCAAGGCAGTGGGCCATTCTTCCACTGATCAACAGGTTAAGTGGTTTGCTCTTGTATTCCATGGAGTAAGGTGGCATCCTTACCTTCTGCTGGGAAGCTGATGATTGACATTTGACCCATCCGCTCCCTCAGTGAAGCTGGTTAAACCCAGCCTCCCAAGTTTAATTACCAATAGGTTTACTGACATTCACATCATAACATTCCCCGTCAGTCAAAAACAAATTAAATTATTACTAAAGTAAAACATTGGAAAACACCAGCTAGCAATTGAATGAATTTAAAGAATTTTGATCAATTCAGTGATTTTTTAAAAATGATCCAGAAGGAACGCTTCTGCCTGCTGTTGGTTTTTGGGTCTGCTGGTCAGCAGACAAGAGTTCCAACCTAAATTCACCTTTAAAACACTCCTTAACTTGCCTCTTTCACCAGACCTTTAGTCTGTGTAACTCGGGGGGGTCACTTTTAATTTTGTTTTATTTACTATTTGAAAGGCTGGGAACAAATCCAGTTTGTTACCTCCCAACTCAGTGGTGACACGAGGCGTAGACGCAGGCAGCTTAAAGGCTCCGGTTCTCTGTTTTCTCCTCAGGAGACTAAAAATCGTGATGAAATGTTGGCTTCCAACCTGAAGGTGGGGGTTTACGTCTTTCAGCTGACCGTTACAGATACGGCTAATCAACTGACAACGGACAACATGACAGTAACCGTCCTCTCGTCTCAGCAGTCTGATGGTAAGCATCCTTTCCTGAATTGAATAAGGATCAAATATCATCCTTTGTGCTGGGAAACTCATCAGGTCATGCAGCATCTGCCGGTATTTCTCAACTTGCAAAGTGTTACGTTCCGGCATATCGAGAAAAGGCATTGGGATCAGTGTGGGAGCTGACACAGGGCAGTGAGGAGAGCGCAAGGGAATGGGATCAGTGTGGGAAGTGACACAGAGCTGTGAGGAGAACACGGGGCAGTGGAATCAGTGTAGAATATGACACAGGGCTGTGGGGAGAGAGCAGGGCAGTTGACTCATTGTGGAGACTGACATGGGGCTTGGAGAGAGTGCGGGGCAGTGGGATCAGTGTGGGAAATGACAGGACTGTGGGGAGAGAGCAGGGCAGTTGAATCATTGTGGAGACTGACATGGGGCTCTGGAGAGAGCGCGGGGCAGTGGGATCAGTGTGGGAAATGACACAGGACTGTGGGGAGAGAGCGAGGCAGTAGGATTAGTATGGAGACTGACAAGGGGCTCTGGGGAGAGCGTAGGGCAGTGGGATCAGTGTGGGGAACAACACAGGGCTGTGCGGAGAGAGCAGGGCAGTGGAATCATTGTGGAGAGAGAGTGGGATCAGTGAGGGAAACAACACAGGGTAGTGGAATCATTGTGAAGACCGACACGGGTCTGTGGGGAGACAGCGGGGCAGTGGAATCAGTGTGGGGACAGACATGGGGCTGTTGAGAGAGAGTGAGGCAGTGGGATCAGTGTGGGGACTGATGCAATGCTGTCGAGAGACACTAATAATTTGAAGTACAGTACGGGTTTGAACCATCATAACTTCGAAAATTTGTAAGTTGGATCGTTGTAAGTCGGAGACTATCTGTATAGAAAGTAATAGTTTTGGGCTGGAACTCTTTGTCACGATCAACATGGTTGTGCATTGCAATCAACCCCAGCATCAGCAAATATTTTTGTTTTACTCCTGTATAATCCTTCCCGTGGCCCTTCATTGTGGAGAATTAGAAAGCAGAGTTGTGCTAAACTTGTGTTGAACCCAGGTGAGATGCAAATGGGAGGAATTAGAACAATTCTGGTTTAAATTTGGAAAAGGGCAACTCAGGGTGTGAGAGACAAGGAGCAAAATAAGGATGAATTGGTGACTAGCCTCTGATCATTATAAGAAAGGAAGATCAAGAGAAGCAGAAAATTATTAGTAGGCTGCCTAGAAGCCTGTCCAAATTATGGGCGATGGTCAGTGAGGCAGGACCACTCGAGAAGGCCAGCATTGGTCAGGGGCACGAGCTGTAGGAGTGGTCAGTGTGGGTAGAACCACTGGACTAGGGTGAGGGGTGGGTCAGATAATATGTGGGGTCATGGGAGGGTCTGGGTAGAGAGGCAAGGCTGTGGGAGGGGTCAACTGTGGGCCATGGGGCAGACTGATCAGTGGGAGGGGGCTGTGGAAATGGGGCCAGGAAATGGGCAAGTCCATGGGAGGAGCAGGGGTTCAGGATGGGGTGGACAGAGTGACACTGCGAGGGAGCTAGTCAGGGATATGGGGCTGCAGAAGGAATGGATAAAGTAGTGTGGGTGTAGAACGGTGGCCTTAGAGTGGCTGGTCAGTGAATGTGTGCCAGTGTTGAGCCCAGTGGGGCAGAGGACTATGGAGGAATCATCAGGAGAGGAGGAAATATTTGTATCATGATAAATGACAAATGGAATTCAGGAGAAATATCTTTACACTGTGAAATGGAAACAGGAAATGATGCAAGTGAATGTCTTTGATGCTTTTAATGGGAG
This sequence comes from Narcine bancroftii, assembly GCF_036971445.1. Lineage (NCBI taxonomy): Eukaryota > Metazoa > Chordata > Chondrichthyes > Torpediniformes > Narcinidae > Narcine > Narcine bancroftii. The sequence goes on from NC_091470.1 coordinate 74,466,667, forward strand.
ATTAGATGGCCATAGATGTTACGGCAGGAGAAACATATTCTGAAGGATTTACATCAGTGAAGGAGCTTTAAATGGTTTCTGTGTTGTTATGCAAGCTTGAAAACTACATTTCCCAGCATGCAATGTGCACAGTTGGTGGAATCTGAAAGTATCATAGGATGGGAGTCACGGGTGTTGTTGCTGGAAGTCGGTTGAAACAGTGCAAGGAGAATAAAGTCGGTTAAGTGTTAAACCCAAATGAAGTAATTCTTCTTGTAAGAACATGGTGTCAGATATGTCTGAGTAAGAGAAGACAATAGTTTGTAAGCATGGATAAGTTGAGACCTACCACACTGATGCAGTTTACCACCAATCTAGCCAATAATTGGAAATGCTTCAAACAGTGATTCAACACTTATTTGGAAGCTGGTGGAATGGGAGAGACTCATGGAAAACGGAAAGTGCCTATGTTTCTGCGTGTGATGGGTGAAGATGCCTTGAACATCTATAAAAGTTTTTTAATTGATGAGACAGCTTCCATATTGGACACTCTGATGACAAAATTGAGGAGTTTTGTTCCAAGTAAAAGTGTCATGTTTGAGAGATTCAAGTTTTTCCCCTTTTGACCACAAACATGGAATAAGCTTCAAACAATATGTAGCTGAGCTTCACACACTGAATCTCCTGTGAATTTGGAGATATGGAAAATTCACTCATTAAAGATAGAATAGTTTTCAGAATCCCAGATAATGGATTTAGAGAAAGAGTGTTGCACAAAAAAGATTTGACTCTGGAAAAGGCTGTGAATATGTGTAGGGCAGCAGAGACCACACAAGCACAGGATAGACATAACTGTGCATGTGATAAAAACAGATAAGCCGAGCACTAGGAGTTTCCCAAAGCAACAACAAAGCAGTGGTAAGCTCAAACAGCAAATGCAGCAGGTATAGAGTTAGACCTATTCCAAAGATGTGTCCTGACAATAGAAAGTCCTGCTATAAATATGGGAAGAAGAATCATTAAATGCTGCAAACAACGGATATAAAGAGACAAATGGAGGGATTCTTCATGGATTCACTACAGAATGTTGCTGTTAGCAAAACAGGAGGAATCGTTCCAGTGACTGTGAAAGTGATAGTAATTCCATTTAATCTCAACATCAGAGCCCAGGTGAATCGGTTATCTATAGACGATTACAAAACCTTCACTGTAAAGAGCAAGATTTACCCAGTGAAATTAGAAGTGACAGGCTACACTGGAGAGAATGTTCCAGTAAAAGGGATCTTCAAACACAAAGGGCGGCGTCTGAAGTCATAGCTACTGATTGTAGAAAGGAGAGTACAGACAATATTAGGTGTGAGTGCATGTGAAGAGCTCAACCTGGTGAAAAAGTTTTCATAGTCGCTTCACAGACCAAAGATGAGCACACAACCCTCATGGAAGAGCCTTTGAGGTGCTTGCACTGGGTACCAAAATAAAGAGGAGGTGAGACATTTCTTGGGGATGGTGACTTACTTGGCTAAGTTTATCCTTTGTCTGCCGACTTGTCAGCACCACTTAGGTCGCTCCTTGAGCAGAAAAATGGGTGGATCTGGTTGCTCGAGCAAGAAGAGTGCTTCCAGGCACTCAAAAAAGCCCTAACAGAAGAGCCTGTTACTTTTATAACCTAGAACTATCAGGATCCCAGGATCTCAGCTGCTGCATCCAGACATGGCCTTGGAGCAGTATGACTGCAGCAGCATGAGGACACATGGCAACCTGTGGCCTATGCATCAAGGTCTTTAACAAGTGCAGACACGAACTATGCACAGATAGAGAAAGAGCTTCTCGCCAGCACTTACGCATGTGAAAGGTTCTATCAATATATTTTTGAATGAACTTTTGAAGTGGAGACAGACCATAAACCACTCATCTCAATTTTGTCCAAACCACTGAATGACTGTTCCGTGAGAGTATGGTGCATATCGATGAGCTTGCAGAATATGATGTGAAAATGATCTACACGCCAAGAAAATACGTTTGCAGCTGATGGTCTGTCTCGAGCAGTTAACAAGAAAGAAAAGAGCAACCAAGAGGATAATGCAGAGATACAGGCCAATGTTGACTTGACTATTACCTCATTTCCAATATCCCAGGGTAGAACAGAGCAGATCAGGAAAGAAACAGAGACAGATGAAACAATGAAAGAGCTCAAAGAAACAATCCAGAAAGGATGGCCAGCAGCTATGAATGACTGTCCAATGGGTATTCTGGATTATTGGGCAAGCAGAGGTGAACAGTCAGTTGTGAAAGATATAGTCTTCAAAAGAAACATTTGTGATTCCAGTGTTGCTCCACAAGGAAATGCTCCAGAAGATACACAAAGGAAATCTTGGTGAGGAAAAATGCAAAGGCAGAGCTTGAGAGGTGATGTACTGGGTAAGAATTAACCAAGACATAAGGCAGACCCACTGCTTCATGCGAAATATGCCTTATCTGTAGACCACAAGCTCCAACCCATAGTCTTGACCCTTCACCTGTTAATACCCCAAAGAGTCCAGCACAGGAAGAAAAGGAACATGTGATTCAGAGTCCACTGAAAGACACTGTCTATGCAGCAAATGCAAGCAGTTCACTGGTGGAAACTCATAGCAGACTGTAAGGTAAAACATCATGAGATGGGAATGTGTAGGGAGTTACCCTGTACAAGGCTGTAACAAGAAGGGGAGGTGTCCTTGTACTCCTGTTAGGTAAAACATCATGAGATGGGAATGTACGGGGCAGTAACAAGATGTGAATGCATCCTTGTACTTACAAGATAAGAGAGACATTGATGGATTGAGAGGCAGGAAGCTAGCAGGGAAAGGATAGCAACAGTTTTAGTCATTGGACAAGTAATGATATGATGATGTTCTAAGCACATATCCAAGGGTATAAAAAATCACCATTTTGCTGATAACGGCAGAATGCATTGTCCGACTAACCTGGTTGGTCGCAAGTGTTACAATCCGGTAATAAAGAACAAAGAACCCTGATTTCGACTCAGCCTGGTGTTTGTCTCACTCATTCATGAACAAAGCAGACCTAACAAGACGAAAAAAGACTATTAAACCACCTCAGAGACTGATTGAAAGCTGCTGAGTGAAAAGAGACTGGCCACAGAATGTAGATACCTTTGTAATGTAGACATAGTATTATGTTCATGTTTTTATTTAAAGGGGAAAGATGTGTTGTTATGCATGTAATAAGAACTACATTTCCCAGCATGCAATGCACATGGTTGGCCCGAAACCAGAAGTGGTATAAGATGGGAGTTGATTGAAGCAGCTCAAGGAAAATGAAGTCGGTTGAAATGCTAAATGCACTTAAGGTCGTTCTTCTCGAAAGAACAAGCGTAACAGTTTCCATCCATAGTTTCCTGGATAGACTAGATCTAGGGGACAAAACGAGAAATCAGGAACATAGCCCAAAGATTCAGGAGCGTAGGAGAGTAGATTTAAGACAGGGATGAGGAGAAACTGTTTCTTCCAGAGAGCAGTGAATCTGTGGAATTCTCTCCTCAATGAAGCAGAAGAGGCTGCCTTATTAAGTGCATTTAGGATTCAGATAGATCTTTGAATAGTCAGAAAATTAGGAGTTGAGTGGAACAGGTAGGAAAGTGGAGATGAGTTCAGGGCCAGATCAGCCATGACCTTATTGAAATACTTTATTTTTCACCAGGCAAATAGAATGCTGTTTAATTGTAATTTTTAACAGAGATACAGCATGGGAACAGGCCCTAGTTCACAAGCCTGTGCTGCCCATATACACCAATATACCTAAAACCCCCAGAGCACTAGAGGAAACCCACTCCTCTAGCTCCTAGTGCTTGCATTCTTATGGTCTGCTTCATCACAGTGTATTCCAAGAAGTGTCCCATTTTGTATCTCAGTCACTGTTGACCTTGTGCCTCTCCCCTCCCACTCCAGAGTACTGCAACGTGGCTTATAAAGTGGGGCCTTGCCGTGGGGCCTTCCCTCGCTGGTATTACGACTCACAAGATAAAAGCTGCAAGGCCTTCATCTATGGTGGCTGCAAGGCCAACAAGAACAACTTTGTGGGCCAGAAAGAATGCCAGCAGGCCTGCGGTGGGGTCAAAGGTCAGTCGCTTCTTTGGAAGGTTTGTGACACAATCAGGTTTATCAGAAATTTGAAATTATGATAATGGTTACATTCATAATACAATTACAAGGAATGGTATTCGCTCACTCACAACACCCCTCCCTCACTCACAACACCCATCCCTTCCCTTGCCCACAACACCTCTCCCTTCCCTCGCTTGCAACACCCCCCCCTTCCCTCACTCACAACACCCCTCCCCTCCTTCATTCGCAATGGCCCTTCCTCCCTCCCTCCCTTCCCTCACTCACAACGGCCCTCCCTCATTCGCAATGCCCCTCCCTTCCCACTTTGGCTAGAGGAGACCATGGGATCTACATGGAGCTACAAGGAGAAGGACAGTTCCACCCTTCATCGATGGTCCATGCTGAATTAACTGGATTGCAAGATGGCTCCTTCAATGAGCCTCAGACGGTGAGAAAATCAACCAGGATTTGCTGCTCCATCTGGATGCGTATTTGATACTAAACCCACCCACAAACGGCCAAGTTAAAGATGAGTAGAGAAAAATGTTGAGCTGAAAACTATCAACCAAGTCTGCGGATAATGGTGGAATCCTAAATCTCACCTTCCATTTGATCTTAATCCCTTATAACACCCGTGGCAGAGCAATGGAGATGCATCGGAGGAACCTGGAGCAAAGGATGCTCTGCTTGAGGAGCTCAGTGAGTCAAGCGGCATCACTAGGGGTACAAAAATTCCCAGCATTTCTGGCTGGAGACTCGGTAAAGGGGTCTGGCCATTCTTCTCCTCCCAGTGGGGCCTACTCCATTTGCTGGCCTCCTCCAACAGTTTCCTTTTGTGACAGGCCAATACTTTATTTTTCCATAAGGCAAATAGAATTCCATTTAATTTTCCTTTTCAATCTTTTTATTGGCTTTAGCAAACATTAATTACATTTGATAATAATGATAAAATAAAGTAATATCGAATTACAAATAACAGGGAACAAGGTGCATATGAACCCATGTTATTAAAATGGGAAAAAGACAATATATCGCTAAACTAAGTATCAAACCCCATCCTATGAGGGCTGCTGGCCAAGTTAAGGAGTTCACGATTAATAATAATGGCAATGGGGTCGAGGGGGAAAAAAAACCCCCAAAATATTTAATTGATGAATTTTGAAAATAATTGAGAGAAGAACCCCAAATCCATTGTAGTAGTAGTAGACTTTTTGTCTAGAGACAGACATGCCATCACGTCCGACAATCATTGAGTACGAGTGGGAAGGATAGCGTCTTTTCCATCTCTGCAAAGTGGCCCTCCCTTCTAGCAATGAGGGAAGCATGAGCCGCGATGTGGGATTGTGGAGAAGCCGACGTTAAATCCATTGGCCTACTCACTCCAAAGACCGCTAATATCAAGAACTAATGATAAAGTGGAAAATATCAGAGAGAAGGGCAGAGCAAAACATGTGAGGCAAAGTACCTTCCTCGCTTATGCATTTAACACATTTAATATTTCTCCTAAATATAACATTTTGCTAACTGAACCTTGGTAAAGTGGGCCCGATGGACTACTGTAAACTGTATTAATGAATGCCTAGCACAAAGAGAAGATGAGAGGACACATTTCAAAATAGAATCGCATGTAATTTCGGCAAATGGTTGTTAAAAATATCATTTAATTTTAATTTATAATTTAGTGATAACAGGTCCTTCGACAAGCCTGTGCTGCCCATCTACACCAATTTGCTTACAACCCCCATAGGGTTTTTTTTGGAGGGTGGGAGGAAACACACACAGACACGGGGAGAATGTCAAACTCCTTACACACAGCACTGGATGGGAACCCAAGTTGCTGGTGTTGTAATAGTATTGTGTTAACCATGCCGCCCAATTTGTTTTGATGTGGACTACCTGAGTCCAAATTTGCAGCACTCAGGGGAAGTACCTGACTAAAGCTGGTGCAATGAGAGAGAGAGACCGCTATACATGAGTAGCCCAGCTCAGATGACTGAAGTTCATCCATAACTATTGACTTGAGAGTGAGAGAGTGACCATTATACATGAGTAGCCCAGCTCAGGTGACTGAAGTTCATCCATAACTATTGACTTGAGAGTGAGAGAGTGACCATTATACATGAGTAGCCCAGCTCAGATGACTGAAGTTCATCCATAACTATTGACTTGAGAGTGAGAGAGTGACCATTATACATGAGTAGCCCAGCTCAGGTGACTGAAGTTCATCCATAACTATTGACTTGAGAGTGAGAGAGTGACCATTATACATGAGTAGCCCAGCTCAGGTGACTGAAGTTCATCCATAACTATTGACTTGAGAACCATGAGCACATCTGGTCCAGGTCACCTGATAATGTGGGCGGGATCACAGTGAGTAACAGAGAAGTCTGCAACTACTTGGACTGCCTCCTGACCACAGCTGCAGGAGAACTAAAGAAGAAACTGGCAGAGTGGCACTGCTGTCTCACAGTTCCGGAGACCCAGGTTCGATCCTGACCTTGGGCACTGTCTATGAGGAGTTTGAATGTTGCCCCTGTAGGTTTTGCCTGTGCACACCTTTTCCTTGCCGCATCCCAAAGACATATAGGTTGGCAAGTTATTAGGCTGCTCCAAATTGACTCAAGTGTGTAGCTGAGTGGCAGAATCTTGGGTGGGGTGGGGGAGGGGGAATCTTGGGGAGAATAGGTTATAGTGCACGATGCGGGGAGATAAATAGAATTTCTCTGAGAACTGGCGTAGTTAGGTCACTGTCAAATGAAATGTGAAATTGACCTTTCTCTCTCTTTCAGTTGGAACTAAGCACTCAAGCAGATCAGGTTTGCCAAGTGAGTATCACTGGTTTGTTGGAACCTTCATGACTGTCAAAAGACTTGCACACTTTCCAAATTATCTTAAAGACTTTTAAAATGTTATTCACACATTTTAATGCATGAATTTTACAAAATGCAAACCCCCCCCCCACAAATGTGTCAATGGCCATGCAATCTATTTCGATATTGGGCACAAAATGATTATTGACCAGAGCACTTGGAGATCTCCGCTGCACCTCTTTGAGGAACACTCTGTAGAACATGTCAACATGAAATGGTTCATGGGGAGATGGGTGGGTAGGAGAATGGGCTGGGAAAGGAGGCACATCGGCAACACAGCTCATCCTTCTGTTCGTACTGCACTGAACAAACCGGGCAGGGAATGGAGACTCGGCGCTCCTCTGGAGGGTCCAACCGCCAAGTCCCAATGTTGACAGCTCCATACAGGCTTTAAGCACCCCATTAAAGGAGCCAAATGGTGTTTTTATTTAAAATCCTGCAACCGTGGGGTTTGTGCCCACAATGGTGGCGCCTGTGCTCAGCAGTGGCCCCCCGAGAGGTCGAAGGATTCTCACAGGCTGCTGGAGCCTGGGAACCAGCTATCAGACCAGGATTCAAGAGGGTGGAGTGGGCTTCTTGATAGTATCGGAGATTTGGATCTGGAGCTCAAGTCACCAATGGATAGAACAGTAGCCTGTGCAGTTGCTGTGGGAGCCCTGGAGGTGAATCCACAGACGCTCAGCGAATTTGTAGAGATTCCCTTTTGCTTCTCTTTCTGTTACTATAAAGGGTGCCAGGCAATAGTAATGCAATTCTTTGTCTGCCTTACAGCAGACCAAAGGAAATTTTGTGTCGTATTACATTTTCCATTTTATGACATTACAATAAAAGAATCTTGTGCTAAAATTGCTGAAGCAAGGTTCATATCCATAATCTTCTGGGAGTCAATAGCGGCATGAGTCATGAGAGGACAGGTGTTGTTAGGGAGCACAGAGAATACTTGTAAATATTTCTCCACTTATTAGAATGACAAGGTTGAACTTCATGCTGTTATTTCTGATTCCATTTGGGTCTACAATGTTATGTTTTTGGTGGAGTTCCATCACCTAGAGGGCATCAGTGCCCAAGAATCTCTTCACTTCCAATGCATGTAAACTTGTGCTGTGTCAGATATTCTGATCTACTGTAGATTAAGATGTTTGGAACCAGAGTTTCTTCTGTTACGATAGGTCTGGAGTTTATGATGGGATGGGGATGGGGAGGCGAAGTGGTTGGAGATGAGTGCAGGTTGGAGGTGGGAAAGTGGTCGAAAGGGTGGGCGATGCATGGGGATGAATAGTTACTATGCTACCAAAGGGGGTTGAGATTGAGGTCAGTTCAAAACTCAACAGAGTAGTGAAAGCAGAAGAAGTTGCAATTTAAGGAACTCGATATCTAGTCCTGGTTTCTGAAACTCGTGTGTGACTGCAACAACAACAAAAAAGTTCTTTCATCTCTCTGGGTCCTGTTGGGTAAAAGAAAATGATGAAACTTTGGTTTTTTGATGTGATAGAACATGCCTAAGGAGCCAAATAATAAATGGATGGGATACTTGAAGCGAAGGTGAAAAGCAAGTGAAATACGAATCCCACTGGCAAAAAGTGAATTTAGGACTGAGTTGCACATTGGATCAGTGCTTGGATCCCACTTCCAAATTGACTAATAGATGCTTCATTTAAGAAACCGTTGAGTGTCATGGGGATGATTGAGAATTTCTCCAGTTTGATAAATCTTTAGTTCAAGTTTATGGACACGTACTGAGATATATAGTACAGCAAGTAAGACCCAGTACAGAAGTACAGAGAGAGATCATTTTGGATTTTACAATTGTGAGGTCCGGTTCAAGAGTCTGATAATGACTGGAAGGGAACTGACCTTGGATCTGGCAGTGCATGATCTCGCACTCATGAATCTTATTCACAGTGGGAGGAAGTGAAGAGAATGTAGCTGGGGTGGGATGAATCTTTTATTACACTTGCTGATTTTCCAAAGCAGTCCAAGGTGGAGTCGATGGAGAAATGAGAGCTAGGATCACAACCTGTAGCATTCAGTGTTGCGCCCTGACAGGACACTTTCAGTGGTGATTACAGTGGCTCTTCAGGGCCATGGAGAGAAAGGAGAGCAGAATCAAACATCTTTTAAATTAGTGAGGATTTCTGTGTTTTCAACTGGTTTGTATGTTAAAATTATTTAATTTTTTTTAATGTATGTCACTTTTAATAGTTTGAAATGCTTTTGATTGCCCAATACATTAGGAGTTTTGTCTCAGGACACCAACAATGTTTACAATTGGCTAAGTAGGGGGTTGAGCCACTGGGCCTTGTATGTCAATGACTTTCAGGTATGTTTCAGGGACCATTCTAGGGACTGACATTCAGACCTTATTGCTGACATCCAGGATGCTATGAGCTCTCCACCTCCAGTTTAGCTTGGCCATGAGGTGACTGAAGTACAGGACCTCTGCCAGCAGGATTGACTGGGCAGAGATTCAATATATTTGTGCCTTGCAGCGATTGAATTGCTGTGAATTCCTCTCCTCCACAATCCAGTCCTGTTGTGTCTCAGGCCAGTTCCTCGCACCTAGGTCGATTTCTTTCACTCACTTCCCCTCCCTCCTTCCCCCCCCCCCCCCCCCCACCCCCCCACAGATGCAAACTGCTCGGGGGAATGTTCGGAACAACAATTCAAGTGTTCGGACAACTGTTGCATCGATGGCAACCTGGAGTGCGATGGAACTTCCCATTGCAAAGATAAGTCAGATGAGACTGGCTGTGAACACAGTGAGTACAGCTTGCAACTCAATTTTTTTGTGAGTAGCTAAGGGTGTGACATGGTCTTCTGCCTCGTATTGCATGCTCTTCTCTTTCCTAATCATTGCATGTTCATTGCATAGAAGAAGGCCACTCAACTCTTTCTGGAAGCCCCTTCTGCTTAATTATTTTGCAGCTACCTTCCTATGGAATCCTACTCCACCAAAGGAATCCATCAACCTGTGGCAGTTCCCTGCATGATGTCTTCTATCAAATATCTCTGCCATCTCTCGTATACCGGTACTCCCTTTCTGGATATTTATTCACTGCCATTTTCATAAGCTGCCAATAGATTCTGTTTCTACCTCTTGTTTTATTTTGATGGGATGTACCTTCCTCCTTTTAGATCCTTTGTGGGGAGAAATTCAGACTGAGAATGTAATGTCAGCCAGTGGACTTGAAGGACGTGGGGAGTAGCATTGCAGAAGAGGCTGAGAATTGTAGACCAATAAAACATACCAGAAGCAGTCAAAAACTGTGTGAAATCCATTAAAGATTAATTTGATGGATGAGCACCATTATTATTCTGATAGGCCTCTATCATTGAAGCCATGAATTCATGAATGGTTAGATTGATTAAAGAGGTTCAAATTGCCTGGGAGTTGCTCTTGAATGAGACTAAGGAGGAGCATTTTGGACCATTGTTGATTAAATTGGCTCTTTTCCCATTGAAAATCCAGTAGATGGGGAAATGCTCCATATAAAAGCAGGTATTGACACCATTTGATTCGTTAAACCTTGCTTCAACTCCATTCAAATCCATCCTACTGATCAGGAGAAAACTTGAGGATAATCAGTTCCATTTCTGGCAGGGTGATGACCAACAGTCAATGAGGGCTCAGGTGGAGAAGAAGCTGCCCATGCAGTCTCTGCACCTTAATTTACAGCCATTTGTGTCAAGTCCTACTTCACAGTAAAGTTCCCAGCAAAGTTTCCCAGTTCAATTAAAATCAGGGAATGAGTGGGAAACAAAAATTACTTGTAAGAGGAGTTAGTGCTGTTCAGGAAGGAAAATAATGAATGGCTCTCTATCCCCCTTCCCCAACAGGTTTTGGGACTGGACCCTTTTTCTGGATATAGGGACTCAATGCAATACAGAGAACTGGAATTCACAAGTGAGGCTCATTGACAGGGAAGTTCAGAAATGATGCAATGAGTTTTATAAGTTGCAAGTGGATAAACAAAAACATTGAATTACATTTATGTGGCAGCATGAGACCTCGGCCATAGCTTTACATCTAATAAAGTACTTTAGATTTGCTTTGCTGTGTGTAACACAGTGCAAGGAAGCTTCTACAGATGAAATCATCTATTTCTGTGATCCTGGTTGAAGGATAAATGTTGGCTAAGATGCAACGCAGTCACTACCTGTTCCCATAGGCTGGTGCCACAATCTACCCCTTCTGGCAGTTCCTGCAAGGCGTTGCCAATCTTCTGTTGGTCAGACAGATCACCCAGGGCACCTGCTTCCCAATGAGAGAGAAGGGAATTGGAGGCCCCCTCGTCTCCCAACTGAAGTAACTATTTGGGAAGTAGCTATTTTTTGAGCATTTCAAGAAATGACTGTGTGCTTCATCTTAGAGTGGAAGCCATTCTATTGATTTGAGCAAGCTTCAAACTTAATCCCACATCTACTTCCCCACCTCCCCAGCCAAAGCTTCTGCCATCTGCTTGTTAATTTGCTCGGTGATGGGTTATGCGGGAGTCCTTTGGCTTCTTTTCCTTTTGGTGATTCTTCATGGCTTGTTATGGAAGAAAGCATTAATGGAATTCTCTGTAATCAGCTTTATTTTGCCTTTTGTTTTCCAGTTAGTAAACGATTTAGCAGGCTGTTGGACATTGACATCCCCAAAGAAAAAGGTAAAGTTTTCACAAACCAACGTTAAACTCCATGGTACTGTTTGGATAGCCATATCCACCAAATTTACACAAACTGTTACTGAATGTGTTTCCATGCCTAATTGCAGGATTGTGATTTCACTGATGTGTTATGATGGGATGAAGTTATACCATGTTCAATTAGGTTTGAACCCAATGTTATCTTTTCAGTTATTTTGGGCATGTGAGGGAAGATGTTACTGCAGAACACCATGACATAATATTGTTGTCTGTTGCTCTGGACTTTGAATTGCTCTCTGTGCTGCTTCACCAGTCTGATCTCTTGGAGCCACAGTCCTTGGCTTCATCAGCAGACACATGGTCCAGAAGCAAGGATGCACCCAATTCTGGATTTTGCATTTTGGGAAGGATGTTCGGGTCTTGAAAATGGTGCAGAGAGGAATGATCTGCAGAATGTTACATGCAGAGACCTGGGAATGGTTTCCTTGGAGCAAAGAATGTTAAGCAGCAGATTTATAGTTATTCCAGATTTGAGAAGTTTGCAGAGATTTGAAGGAAATTATGGTATTTCTGCTGGGAGAAGAATAAAGTGTGTTGGTAATTGGACAGATCTTTTCAAAGATCTTTTGCAGTCAGAATGTTCTTAATAATTCTCCAAGAAGAAGGACATGGAATATAGTGAGTTCAGGGAGGGATTTTTGATAGTCCAGAGGATGCCAGTCTTAAGAAGGCAGAGGTGCTAGATGTCTTGAAATGCATGAAGGTGAATAAATTGCCAGGATCCAGACAGATCTATCAAATGTATTGGTATCTGATCTCTGGCTCAGTGGTTAGAAGGCATATTTAACGTCACCTTCTGACCTGCATTTCAATACATAGGTAGTGAAGTTAAGGTATCCTCTGAACCATTGGGTGGACTAATGGTGTGATCACAGCCCTGCTGTCCATTGCAGAGGTCAGTCCAGTCCTCTTTAAGACAATGACCAAGCTCATCTCAGTCAGCAAGATGTTTGGAGTTTATATTCTAATAACTGCAAGGATAAGCTTTACTTAGATGTACTTTTCCATACCAGTTAGGGAAATAGTGGAATAGTGGAATCTGGTTAATAGCACTGATACCTTTCTTTAGGCTCAGGGCATGTTCTCGGGAATGGGAGCACTAAAGGTGGTAAAGGTGTTCACTGTAGTATTATATCAGGAGAAATATAATACTCACAGCCCTGCTGTGTCTGGAACTTGATGCAAGGGCTCAGCCTTAGACTGACGCCCCTCCAAAAATGAAGCAATTCAAGTGATGTCATTGCCATGTGCTTTGGAGTACACCACAGTGGCTGGCTGGGGCAGGAGCAGGCTGCACCTTGGCCTGCACGGTGAGTGCAGATCTTTGCTGAAGACAGATCTCACCTGCTTCTTGTGTTGACGCCTGTTGGAAGCCTTCTGTTGCCTAATTTCCATGTTGGGTTGCACAACTTTCCCCAGCCCAGAGCCAGCAACCACCATTGAGTTGTTACCATAGTCAACTGTGAAGCTGCTTCCATCACATCCAACGGCATATGGTCCCAGCTCCCTCTCAGGCACATTGCCTTTGTAGTTATTCCACATCAAGCTGCATAGTGATCTCCATTTTATTGCTGTAAGAGTTTCAGTACAAGAATTTTTATTTTAAAGCTAACAGATGTGCATCCCTGTGCTAGTACAGATCTATCACCAATGTATATATAGTTACTGTATATAGACTGTGCTTACAGCGATTGGCTGAGAGCTAAGCCACGCCTACTGTCTGAGCCTTAAAGGGTTGTGTCCCTAGCCAGGTCGGATCATTCCGGACTGGTCGGCCACCTGTGAAGAGCTCCTGTCTTTTGCTAATAAAAGCCTTGGTTTGGATCAACAAGTCTTTGGTTCTTTCGACGAGCTCTTGGTTTGGATCAACAAGTCTTTGGTTCTTTCGACGAGCTCTACAATTTTATTAGCAAAAGACAGGAGCTCTTCACAGGTGGCCGACCAGTCCGGAATGATCCGACCTGGCTAGGAACACAACCCTTTAAGGACCAGACAGTAGGCATGGCTTAGCTCTCAGCCAATCGCTGTAAGCACAGTCTAGATACTGTAACTATATACACTATATACATTGGTGATAGATCTGTACTATCACAATCACACAGTGACCAAGAGTGCTCTAATAAATCAGCATTGTGAGTTGTTGCTAAGCAGGCTACCAATGTGTATTTTGGTGGTAGATGAGCAGGTAGTTGGTCCTTTGGAGGCAGATGCAATTGGTCCTGGTAATGGGAACTAGATAAGAAATGGAATCTCAACTCTTGGGATGGGGATAGAATATAACAGCAGGCCAAAGTTGTAAACAGTCCAACTCTGCCTCAGGCCAGGGGAAAGATATGAAATTGATGATGATTTTTTTTTCTTAAAGTGTGTATTAAGATGGGAGGAGTCACGTGATGGTGTAGTGGCCGGACGGTGAACTCCAGCCCTCTCCAGAAAAGTCGGAAAAAACAAAGGAAAACACAAAGGCACAGAAATAAGAATTAAAGAAAAGTGAGTATAAAGGTGGAAAGAAGATGGCGAGAAAAAAAGAAAAATCGAAATCAACGGTAAGAAGAGAGGAAGAGAAGACAACGGAGGAAGAAGGAGAAGGGCTTACCTGTTCGAAGAGGCCTGCGGTGGAGAGAGAAACCCGCTCCCTCAGGTCGGTAGATATTGGACTACAAAAATGGCTCGCTGAGCCGAGTAAAAGTGCGCAACCGCGCATGTGCGTGAAAAAAAACACACCGACGGGAGGGGTGACCAGCTGCGGAGTCGATCTCCACAGCCGGCAACGACAGCTGCAGAACACCTGCAGCAAGAAGAGAACACAGAAGACAATGGAAACAAGAAAGAAGAGAAGAAAAGGGCAACAAAGAAACAACAGATGGCCAACCCAGAGGAAGAAGAGGAAGAGTACAGTGAAATAGAAGAAGAAGGGAAAGGCAAGATAAAGGATTTACTTTCTCTTATTAAAGAATACATGGAGTCATTTAAAGAATGGCAAACACAGTAATTTAATGATTTAAGAAGAAGAATAAACAACACAGAAGAGAAAATGAATAAAATAGATATGACCTTAACAGAAATGGGAAAGAAAATGGACAAGATGGAAGAGCGGGCAGTAGCAGCAGAAATGGAGGTAGAGGACTTAAAAAAGAAATTAGAGAAATCTAATAAAAAAGTTATAGGGACACAAGAACTGTTAGCTCAGAAAATAGATATAATGGAAAATTATAACAGAAGAAATAACATAAAGATAGTGGGCCTTAAGGAAGATGAAGAAGGCAAGAATATGAGAGAGTTTATAAAAGATTGGATCCCTAGGATCCTAGGATGTCCAGAACTACAGCAAGAAATGGAAATAGAAAGGGCACATAGAGCATTGGCCTTTAAACCACAACCACAACAAAAACCAAGATCTATTTTAGTAAAATTCCCAAGATATACTACAAGAGAAAAGGTACTGGAGAAGACAATGGAAAAAGTAAGAGAGGGCAACAAGCCACTGGAGTATAAAGGGCAAAAAATCTTCATTTATCCAGATATAAGTTTTGAACTCCTAAAGAAGAGAAAGGAGTTCAATACAGCAAAGGTGATTTTATGGAAGAAAGGGTATAAATTTATACTAAAGCATCCAGCGGTATTGAAAATATTTATTCCAGGACAACAAAACAGACTATTCTCGGATCCAGAAGAAGCACGAAAATTTGCAGAACAATTACAAAATAGACTGAGGGATGAAGACGTGTAATGAGAGTAAAAATGATCACGATTGATATGTATGTGGGTAAAGAGGTATAAGAGTGTATAGGTATAATGTGCATACGTGAATGTATCTGTATTTAGAGGAAAATATAGATAGTATAGACAAGAATTAATAAGGGAAGGTAACGGAATAGAGAGAATAAGGAGGGAATTAAAAGAGTGACCTTTGTTACATATGAAAAGTGAAATCTTTTCTGGGGGGGCTGGGTGGGGGGGAGTTGCGGGCAGTGCAAAATCAGTTGACGCTTGCGAGTGAATTCGCAAACCCAAATGGAGAGGGGAGATGTGGTTGTCCGACAAGGGATAAAGGACAACTCAGGAGGGGAAGGGGAGATTGGGGCTAAAGAAGTTATAAATAGGAGAATAAGGAAAATGTTTGATGTTTTAGGAATGTTGTCTTCTAAAGGGTTTAAAATAAGAAAACAGAAATGGAAAAGGAGGAAAGGTAATGATGGAAAAACGGAGAGGGAAGATAAACAAAGTATAAAATGGCTACGTTGAACTATATGACTTTAAATATTAATGGAATACATAACCAAATTAAAAGGAAGAAACTGCTAAATTTACTGAAAAAAGAAAAAATTGATATAGCATTTGTCCAAGAAACACACTTAACTGAAGTGGAGCACAAGAAATTAAAGAGAGATTGGGTAGGACATGTAACAGCAGCATCATATAATTCAAAAGCAAGAGGAGTGGCTATATTAATTAGTAAAAATGTGCCATTTAAAATAGAAGAGGAAATAATAGATCCAGCAGGGAGATATGTAATGATAAAATGTCAGATATATTCGGAGTTTTGGAATCTACTCAATGTATATTCACCGAACGAAGAAGATCAAAAGTTTATGCAAGATATCTTTTTGAAGGTAGCTAATACGCAAGGGAACATACTAATAGGAGGGGATTTCAACCTGAATTTGGATTCAAATATGGATAAAACTGGGAAAAAAATTAACAGAAAGAACAAAGTAACCAAATTTATAATTAAATCAATGCAAGAAATGAAACTTTTGGATATATGGAGGAAACAAAACCCAAAAGAAAAGGAATATTCATATTACTCGGCTAGACATAAAACATACTCAAGAATAGACCTATTTTTGTTATCAGCTAATATGCAAGATAGAGTAAGAAAAACAGAATATAAAGCTAGAATACTATCGGACCATTCACCCTTAATATTGACAGTAAAGCTAGAGGACATCCCTCCAAGAATGTATAGATGGAGATTAAACCCCATGCTACTTAAAAGGCAGGATTTTAGAGAATTTATTGAAAAACAATTAAAAATGTATTTTGAAATAAATACGGAATCAGTGGAAGATAAGTTTATACTATGGGATGCAATGAAAGCATTCATTAGAGGGCAAATAATAAGTATGTAACCAAGATGAAGAATGACTATAATCAGGAAACAGAGCAGTTGGAAAGGGAAATAGTAAATATAGAAAAAAAATTAGCAATGAAGGGAGATACAACTAAAAGAAGAGAATTGGCGGATAAAAAAATAAAATATGAAACATTACAAACATATAAGGTAGAGAAGAATATAATGAAGACAAAACAGAACTGGGTGAAAAAACGCACAAAATCCTAGCATGGCAGCTTAAGACAGAACAAGCTAAGAAAATGGTATTGGCATCAAGGAAAAAAGACAAACAAATTACATATAACCCAAAAGAAATTAAGGAAAACTTTAGAGAATTCTATGAACAATTATACCGAACTGAAAACGAAGGGAAAGAAGGGAAAATAGATGAATTTTTGACTAAAATTGAACTACCAAAACTACAAATAGAGGAACAAAATAAATTAACAGAACCATTTGGAACAGTAGAAATACAAGAGATAATAAAAAAATTACCAAATAATAAGACATCAGGAGAGGATGGATTTCCAATAGAATTCTACAAAACATTTAAAGACTTATTAATTCCGCCCCTCCTGGATGTAATCAACCAGATTGATGAAACACAAAGCTTACCAGATTCATGTAAAACAGCAATAATTACAGTAATACTAAAACAAGGGAAAGATCCACTCTCACCAGCGTCATATAGACCAATATCTTTACTAAACACAGATTATAAGATAATAGCTAAACTATTAGCAAACAGATTAGCAGAGCAGGTACCGAAAATGGTAAATTTAGACCAAACTGGATTTATCAAAAAAAGACGCACAACAGACAATATTTGTAAATTTATTAACTTAATTCATGCAGTAGAAGGAAATAAAGCACCTGCAGTAGCAGTTGCTTTAGACGCAGAGAAGGCCTTCGACAGAGTAGAATGGAATTATTTGTTCAAAGTATTGCAAAAATTCAGTTTACCGGAGAAGTATATTAATTGGATTAAAGCATTATATAAGGGACCGTTAGCGAAAGTGACAGTAAATGGACATGTATCAAAGCAATTTAACTTAAGCAGGTCAACGCGTCAGGGATGCCCACTATCACCTTTATTGTTTGCGTTAGCTATAGAACCACTAGCAGAATTGATAAGAATAGATAATAATATAAAAGGAATAAAAATAAAAGACAAGCAATATAAAATCAGTCTATTTGCGGATGATGTTATAGTGTACTTAACAGAACCAGAACTATCAATAAAAGAATTATATAAGAAATTGAAGGAATATGGAGAAGTGTCGGGTTACAAGATAAACGTAAATAAAAGTGAAGCAATGCCTATGAATAATGCGGATTTCTCAAAATTTAAGAAGGAATCTCCATTTAGATGGCAAATGCAGGCAATAAGATACCTAGGTGTACAAATAAACAAAAATCTCGGCCAATTATATAAACTCAATTATTATCCACTAATGAAAAAATTACAGGACGATTTAGAGCATTGGAAAGATTTACCACTAACACTAATAGGAAGGATAAACTGTATTAAAATGAACATTTTTCCAAGGATATTATACTTATTTCAGGCATTGCCAATACAACTGACAGAAAAATTCTTCAAAGAGTTAAAGAAAATAATAAGGAAATTTTTATGGAGAGGGGGGAAACCAAGGATAGCACTAGATAAATTAACAGAATGGTATAAACAAGGAGGCTTACAATTGCCAAACTTTAAAAATTATTATAGAGCCGCACAATTAAGATACCTATCAGATTTTTATCAAACAAGGGAAAAACCAGACTGGACGAGATTAGAATTAGATAAAATAGGGGAAAAGATACCTGAACACATATTATATAAATGGGATGAAAAATTGATACAACATAGAACTTCTCCAGTATTACATCATCTCCTCAATATTTGGAATAAGATTCATGTAGAAAGAAATAAAACAAATTATCAATTACCAAAACTAATATTGACGCAAAATAAGTTACTCCCTTTTACAATAGATAACCTTTCCTTTAGAGAATGGGGAAAAAAAAGGGATTAAAATAATAGAAAATTGTTTTTCAGGAAGTAGATTCTTATCCTTTGAACAAATGAGAGATAAGTACAATATAACTGGAGATACAGCGCTGGCATATTACCAATTGAGATCCTACTTGAAGGATAAATTAGGAAGCAGTTTGAGTTTGCCAGAGGGAAGTAACCTTGAATATGTGATTACAGATACAATGTTAATCAAAAGATTTATAACAAATATGTATATTAAACTGCAAGAAAAGGAGAATGAGGAAACAAATGGTAAAACTAAACAAAAATGGGAACAAGATTTAAATATAAAGATAAAAAAGGAAACATGGGAGAAATTATGTTCTGGAACGATGAGAAATACAATAAATACGAGGCTACGTATGATACAATATAACTGGTTACACAGACTATACATTACACCTCAAAAGTTAAATAAATGGGACCCAACAGTATCTGATAGATGTTTTCGATGTAAAAAAGAAATGGGAACAACAATTCATGCAATCTGGACATGTGAGAGAGTAGAAAAATTTTGGGAAGATCTCAATCAGATATTAAATAAAATAACAGAAAACAATATACCAAAGAATCCAGAGATCTTTCTCCTAAGTAACATAAAAAACAAAGAATTTGGAATTGATTTGGAGGATGCACAAAAAAGATTTGTTAAGATAGCTCTAGCCGTAGCAAAAAAATGTATTATGTCAACCTGGAAATTGGAAGATAATCTGAAAATACAACAATGGTATATAGAAATGAATAAATGTATTCCATTAGAAAAAATTACATATAGTTTAAGAAATAATATTGAAATATTCGAACAAATATGGGAGCCTTACATTAAATACAATAGCGAAAACCTACCGGGGACAATCATTACCTAAGTTGATGGAAGGAGAAGGAAAGAAAAGAATGGATTCAGTAGAATTTCTGGTGTATTTTTGTTGAATGACAACATTGTCTGACTGGTTTAATGTATCCTAGATTGTATACCTAAAATGGATGGGAGGGGGGGGTTGGGGGGTGGCTTGGGAGGAGGGGGGGGGGGGAGAAAAAGTCACTGTATATGTGTGAAAAAGAAAAAGTGTGTATCATGGCTAATGTGATTTATGGTGTGAAAAATAAAAAAATTTAAAAAAAAAGTGTGTATTAAGATGGTATAAAATGAATGTACAAGTATGATACTGCTGCAAAACACTGAATTTCATGACTTGTTCAGGACAATAAATTCTGAATCTGAGAAGGATTTGTAATGACAGCCAAATGCAATGGTTTTGATCCTTCCACACTGAACGTAGAGAGAAGCACAGTTCCGAGGTAGATGTCTGTCAAGTGGCCTGAAGCAAAGGGATTGGGTGGTGGGGTTAGCAAGACAGGCACACAAGTAGAACCTGTCATGGATAATGATGCAGATTAGCAAAGTGGAGGAAGAGGGACCCAAGAATAGCTCAAATCATTCATGACTGATATGTACTCTTAACACTTTTTTCCACCTTTTTTCTTTTGCTTCTCGGACTTCCTCATTAATTCACAGGAAGTGAATGACATGGGCAAGGGCAACATTTATTGCTCATCCTTAATTGCCCTCAGGAAGTTGATGGTGTGTCGCCTCCTTGACCTCCTGTCATCCTTCTGCTGAAGGTACCTTCACGGTGCATTTCGGGAGGGATTTCACGCCAGCATCAAGGAAGGTCCAGTGATACATTTTCAAATCGGAATGTTTTGCATCTTGGAGGGAGCCTACAGGTGTTGGTGTTTCCCCTACATCTTGTTCCTTGTCCTTTTCGGATTCAGAGCTTGTGGATTTGGGAGGTATTGATTATAACTTTGAGAAACAGTAAAGTGATGGGGCTGGCATTCTCATGGTCTGGCCCTTTACACGATGTGTGCCTTAGCAGCTCAATCTGGATCGTCTCCAGGCATTGCTGTGAGAGGGTGCCGGTATCAGAAGAACAAAGCACACAGAAATCTGTCTCTTTTCTTTCCCCACTGTTCTCTTCTTCTATTGCTGCTTCTCTCTCCCTCTCTCACACACACACATACACACACACACACACACACACACACACACACACACACACACACACACACACACACACACACACACACACACACACACACACACACACACACACACATTGGAGCAAGATTATTTCTCTGGTAAGGATGCTGTCATGGGAGCTGCAGTCAGCATTTTGGGGAGTTAACCATCCTGCCCCTCTCCCCACCTTCTGTTATGTCTCACCTCTCCCCACCCTTCTGTTGCTGTCTCTCCTCTCCAGCTCGTTGTGTCTACCCTCCAGTGACTGGTCCCTGTCGAGCAGACTTCAGTCTCTTCTACTACAACCCCGTCAAAAGGTCATGCGAGCGCTTTACCTTTGGAGGATGTGAAGGCAATGAGAACCGCTTTGAGGAGGAGGACAAATGCATGGAAGCTTGCCGCGGAGTGACAGGTAGGACTTCTTTGTCTGCTGATGCCAGTGGACCTGTGGACACTCTCCAAGACCTGAGAGTCAGAACCTGGAACGGTGAAAGGATCACACAACAGAATATTAAAAACTCAACAATTCCTCTCACTCCAGTGTTAAATGTCTGTGCTTCTCAGGGAAGGATCTCATTTATTCCTTCTGAAAGCCCTTGTGCTTGCCATTCACTTTCCCATAAAATTACCTTGTGTAAAATTTCAGTCGAGCAAAGATCTCATTCACATGATCTTCTAAAAACCAGTTAATCAAAGAGTTTCCTGTTCATTCCATTGTATGAAATCTTGATGGACACAACTCCTTCCCATTCTCACTCACTGTGTGAAAACTCAATGGATCCCATTAATTCCACATTTACTTCCATTGTACAGAAGCTCAGTGAATTCAATCTGCTTCCCAATTCATAGAATCTCAATCGACCTTACATTCTTCCCATTGGGTCCAATTGTGCAGACCTCTTTCTCTCCCATTGTGTAAACATAATGAAAATCATCTCCTTTGTTTCAATCAAGTTCCTTCACACTTCCAGACTCCCAATAAATGTCCTAACAAGATAACCCACCTACCCAAGCCAGGCATTAGTCTAACGAGTATCATCCTTTTTTTAAATAAGGAAACCAAATGTTTAGTAGAGAGGAGCTCCGGTTGGCCTGTGGGCAGCTAAAGGTGGTGGGGTAATTAGATGAAATGAAAAGAGTACAAGCGGCATTGGAGATCGGCAAAATTGGGGAGGGGGGGGTGTCGTGAACCATGAATGAATGGAGGGGGACAAAATTCAAGCTATGATGTGACCTCACAAGGAGCCAATGGATGACATTTCAAATAGGATGATTGTTCAATGGGGCTGAATGTGAATCATAAAAGTCCAGTATTTCACATGAATGAAATCTAATATACAGGGGCAGTTAAAGCTACTGTTTAGATACTCCTTGCCATATATAAGGGGACTGAACATAGAATCTACAGTGCAGTCCGGCCCTTCAGCCCACAGGGCTGTGCTGACCTACTCGAACTGCCTCGAACTTCCCTTCTGCATAACCCTCTATTTTTCTCAATTCCTGTTTTTTTCTCCCTCTCTCTGGCCTGCATCCCAGATATCAGTTTTGGACGGTACATTTTTTATCAATAATAGAAATGCAAGAAAGTTGGTTGTATGTGGCCCATTTTCTGATCCAATGGAAGCTTTGATTTCAACCCCAGTATATATGCAGTCAAGGAAGAAACAAAGTTCTTTCCTCCTCCTCTACCTTACTGGTGTCAAGCATAGCTCAATGGAGCCCATCGCTCTGCATAATCATTATCTTAACCGTGGGTGGCACAGTTATTGTAACAGTTTGTGCAAATCCGTCACAGTGCCAGCGACCAGGGTTCAAATTCGGTACTGTCCCTAAGGAGTTTGTAAGTTCTCTCCGTGTTGGTCTGGATTTCCTCTGGGTGCTCCAGTTTCCTCCCACCCTTCAAAATTACAGGGTTTGTAGTTTAATTGAGTGTAATTGGATGGCATGGGCTTGTGGGCTGAAAGGGCCTGTTACTATACTATATGTCTAGCACGGAAACAGACCCTTAAGCCCAACGTTCATGCTGACCAAAGTGCCTTCCTTAGCTGGTCCCATTTGTCTGAATTTGGCCTGTATCCCTCAGAATCTTTCGCATTAATGAACCTCTCCATATGACTTTTAAACATTGCAATTGTACCCACTGCTTCATCTGGTAGCTTGTTCCATATAGGTTCACTTAGGTTCCCTTTAACTCTTTCCCCTCTCCCATTTTTTCTACCGGTATATCCTCTATTGTTAGGCATCCCTACTCCGGGAAAATGACTGTGACCATCTGCTTTTATCTATGCCCCTCCTACTTTTATAAAGCTTAATAAGGTTGGCCCTCCATTCCTTCGCTCCACCTCTCCAGTCTTTGCTTATAACTCAAGGCCACGAACCCAAGCAGCACCCTTGCAAACCTTTTCTTCACGCCCCCCACTCCCTTGCCCTCCTCTATCTAAATCAGATCCTTCCTATTGTATAGTGGTCAAAACTACAAGCAATATTTCAAAGTGCTGTCTCACCAATGTCTGGTGCATAGGTATGGTGACATCCCAATTCTTGTCCGGTCCTGTGTTACCTTTCAGAAAACTACATACATATGCCCTCTGTTCTACAACACTCCCCAGGGGTTACAAGGCCTGCCTAGCTTAACTTTCCACAAAACTTAAGCTGACATTCCAGAGCAATGCTGAGTGAGGGCTGCAAAACAGGAAGAGATTGGAGGTGCAGGGGAAGATCCCCTGGTGGCACTCAATGAAATGGGAGTTCATTCTCCTTAGTACCTTACACCTCAACCGGCGTCATTGGAGATTATTATTTTGTGTCTACTTTATCATTGTTTTGAGAGCTTGCTAACCACAAATAGGATGCACCATTTCCGATGTTACGTGTTAAAAGTATTGTGTTGTCTACCATATTGGGACCTCCTTGCTGAGAGGGATGTTAATAAGTACCTCAAGTTCAAGTTTACCATCATCTAACTGCACATAGAGAACCAGATAAAACAGTTTCTCCAGACTACAGTGGACACACATGCACAGATAATACGCAGAACATGATAATCACATATATACATGTACATAAAAATGTAATGTAAAATAATTGTACATAATATTTTGGAATAATTTGCTCACTGCTATTACAACATTAATTCTCCATCCTGTGGATTACTGACCTGGCTCCTTAACTCAGTCTGTTTCTCACTCTTTGCTGTATGACGATTTTGAGTGCAGAACTTAAAATCGCAATGGAGTAAAGCTGAGGCCAGGGGGAGCAAGCTATTAGCCTACCGCAAGGCATAGAATGTGAATCAGTGGCATTTGCTTGTGGTGTGGTTGAACTCCAAGTATAATATTTCTGGATTTGTAATATAAAGCCCTAAGGTAATAATCCAGCAACTGAGCATTCATATCCCACCATAGCGATTTAAAAATTTGAAATGTTATTTTTAATTTGGAAATAAAGATAATGAAAATAACTGTAAGGCTACTGGAGTGTCATACGTTTCCAACTAGTTCACAAATCTTCCTTCAGGGAAAGAAATTGTCATCCTTGTCTAGGCCTATGTGTGAGACTGGACCCAAAGGTAATTGATAGTCCTCTGCATGGGGGGGGTGGTGTAATGGTGGAATTAATGCAGTGCATTGGATCACTTTTTCAGGCATAACTGTCTGCAGATCCATGTCTTTGGAGCCCAGTATCTTCTTAAAACATGCCATGTTCACAATGTTATAGACAATAGGAGCTGGAGTAGGCCCTTCGGCCCGTTGAGCCAGCACCGCCATTTTACAGATCATGGCTGATCACTACCATCAGTACCCCTTTCCAGCCTTATCCCCATAACCCTTAACTCCTTTGCCCACTAGAGTCTTATCTTACTCTCTTTTGAACATAATCAGCGAATCTGCCTCTACCACCCTCTGTGGCAGAGCATTCCACAGATTCACACTTCTCTGGGAAAAAAATGTTTTCTCATCTCCGTCCTAAAGGGCCTACCCTGTATTCTTAAACTATGCCCTCTAGTCCTCGTCTCCCCCATCATTGGGAACAAGTAATCCGACTTCACCCTGTCTATCCCCTTGATAATTTTGTATACCTCAATCATGTCCCCCCTCATCCTTCTAAACTCCATCGGATACAAGTCCAGTTTTTCTAGCCTTTCAGCATATGTCAACCCCACCATCCCTGGAACTAACCTTGTAAATCTGCGCTGCACACCCTCTATAGCTAGTATGTCCTTCCTCAAAATTGGAGACCAGAACTGAACGCAATACTCCAGGTGGGGTCTCACCAGGGCCCTGTACAACTGCAGAAGGGCGTCTCTGTTCCTATACTCCAATCCCCTCTTTATGAAAGCCAACATGCTATTAGCCTTCTTCACACCTTTCTGAACCTGCATGCTAGTCTTCAGTGACCGGTGAACAAGTACTCCCAGATCCATTTGTTCCTCCCCACTCCCTAGCTTGTCTCCATTTAAATAATACTCAGCTTTCCTATTATTGCCCCAAAAATGGATAACCTCACATTTGCTTACATTGAACGTCATCTTCCATTCAGCAGCCCACTCCCCCAACCTGTGCAAGTCCCTCTGCATTTTCCTGACATCCTCCTCACACCCCACACCGCCACCCAGTTTCGTGTCATCTGCAAATTTGCTCAAGTTATTAATAATCCCCTCATCCAAATCATTTACATAAATTACAAACAATGTTGCAAGGATTTATTAAATAATGATCAGAGCTGGATTCTCAATTGGGGTTGTGGGAGCAGGTGCCAGTATTCCATCAGCAAGGAAACAGTGCTTCCAAGTGTGCATGGTGTCCTGTGCTGTTACAGAAGAGGGGAGTGGGATAGGTGAGTTGAAACCTGATGCACCATCCTTTCTCACATTCAACCCCATTTCGCCAACTCCCTCTCTGGTGGGCTATCCCACTGATGCATGGCAAGACTTGCTTGGTCAGTGACAATAGTGAAAATCTTCGCTGCTCATGTCATTTAGTGCTTTCAAGGATGATCTAGTCTCAGTGTGATAGTCATGGAGTCAGACAGCACGAAAACAGGCCCATCGACTCACCAAGTTCATGCCAAGCTTCAAGCACCCAGCTACATTAACCAAATTTAACCCCATTTTTTCCCAAGTTTCCATCAACGGTCCCCAGAATCTACCATTCACCTACACACCAGGGGTAATTTACAGTGGCCAATTAAGATGGGAAGGAATTCTCATGCAGAGCTCATGCAGACTCTACACAGACAGCACTAGAACTTGGGATTCAACGTGGGTTGAAGGAGCTTTGAACTAACAGGTCTACCAGCCACACCTGTATGCTGCCTGAAATTTTTGCATCTGTGAAAATCAAGGGAGATGCACATTGTACAAATGTGTCTCACAACTCAGGGCACGGTCATAGAGTCCTGGGCTATATCCTAAGTTCTATTCTTTCTTTTCAGAAAAGGACGTGTTTTCCCGAGGACTTTTTGAGAGAAATACACAAAATAAGACTTCGAACGGTTGGTATACCCTGCCAAAAAAGAATGCAGTGAAAAATGGTGGTGGGAGTATGGGGAAAAATTGGGAGATGATGGGAGTACTGCATGAAGGAATGGTAGAAGGGAGGGCTTAGTACATTGAAGGGATGGACTATGGGTGGCGGAGATGGAGGAGTATATTTGTGGGAGCTGCAGCGAAGGGAGTGGTGGAGAATGATCTGTGACTTCCATTCCCCCATTACTGCTGACTTCTCTCCCCGACCAGCTGGTGTGGCCATAGCTGTGGTCCTGGCCATCTGCATTGCTGTGGTGTTTGCCTTCCTGATCTACTACTTGCTGAAAATGAGGAAGCAGAGCCGGCGCCAAGCAAGCCCAGGCAGTTCCACCGGCTCCACCACAGAGGAGGTGAAGAAGCTGATGCCCATGGAATCGAAGCCTGTCTGACCTACAAGAGGCCAGTGCCTCCAATGTCCATTGAAAGACTGAGGTGGGGGTAGAAAAGCTCAGATCCAAAACTGATGGGTTTCTATTTGTAGATTATAAAGTAAAATTATTTTATCAAGTGTCTGGATTTTGTACTGAAATTATGTTCCAGCATGTTTCCTGTTTTGTAAGTGAACTGATGACCACCTATTCATCCAGAGATATTTCCACACAGCTATAGGTTGCTGAATGGCTTTGACCCAGTGCTAAGTAAGTGTCTCTTTTATTCCTCCATCTTAAATTACTGCATACTCCCTCTAATATCCAGTTATGCTCTGAAAACCCAGGGACCTGGCTAGCAGTGAACTCATGGCCGCTTGCACTTTTAAGTTCAGGAGTGGGGATTAGGGCAGCCTCTTTAGGACACTAAGATACTGTTTCAGGGACACAGAGTGGAATATGCAAAATTGAATTTTCAAGGTTATTGGGACCTCACTATGTAGTCTAACGATCATGCATTGTTGTAAACGGTGCTGTAGTCTTGCAAAGTAACAGGCCTAAACTGAACCCACTCAATGAATAAAAACTGTCCTCCAAGATAAATGCTCCCTAATGTTCCTCTGGCTGGTCCTCCACGATATTAACTCCCTCTAACATTCCATACACCCCCTTCCTCTGATATCCCGTACACCCCTCCCTCCAATGCCCCGCACCCCTCTTCCCTCTGTTGCCCCGCACACCCTCTCCTGCTGACCCCCTGCACTCCCCTCCTCATCTCCCTGGTGCTCCCTATTCCTTTGACACACCTTAGACCCTCTGACACTTCTCAGTCTCTCATCCACTGACACTCCCTAACCTATTTCTTCGACACACCTTAAGCCCCTTCCTCTGATACTCCCTAATTTCCCCCTTTATCTGACACTCTCTAACCCTCCATCATTCTGACACCCCTAATCAGAAACAACTTGAGAATGGGACCTCAAGTCAGATGGGCATTGCTGAATAAATGTAAATTTATTTTCTCTTTTTTAAAATAGAAGGGGAGACTCTCAAATTTAGTTAGACCTTTTCTCTTGAGATAAAACTGGGGTCAAACAATCCCACTTGTTTATCAAGAACAGAATACTGTACCATAATGGTCAATGGGCAAATGATTAGTTCCTTTGTACAAGTGCAGGTGGCCCTGTGTCGTTCCTTATCATTGGATGTGGCATTAAATATTGAGCATATTCTTGCTTTTATTAGGACAGCTGGGTTTCCTATAAACACTGCTATACTTGTAATTAAACTGATCATATCTATATTCTTAGTTATTAGAGAAATTTGATCCCCTTGGCATTCTATTTTGGGGTAGTTGGCAGAGTGAAAACGGGCCATTTCATCCCGAACGAACAATTGCTGTCTAACAGCTAACTGCGTTATGACTAATGACTACAGGTCATTGGTAGCCTTTGCTCACTTCATCTATCACTCACTGACAACCCCTTTCTCAGTCACCATATCTAAAAGTACCTCATTGTCCTGCAGTTGTGCAAATTAAACACAACCACGGTCTTACTCTGACCAAGCTTGGACATCTAGTAAGATTAGTGTCTGGCCTTTAACATGTGTGCTGCTGTGAAATGGAAGAATTATTGGGCGGTTTTGGGAGAGGGTGTCACAGGGTTTCATTTTGATGATAAAGAGTGGCGAAACTGTCGGGTTGACGAATCCTTGCAATGCACAAACTGGAATGGAGCCAAGGCAGCGCCAGGCAAGTGTGGACACAGTGAACCAATGCCCAGTGGTATTAGGAATTCTCGTGCTTGATTCTAATCAGTACTGTCCACTGGATTGCAAGGTGGGACTCTCATTTAACAATGTGTTTCCCAACAGGTTATTTGGTCTTCAAACAGTCTGTTTAAATAGTGCATCATAGCAAACAGTCCACAGAGTCTAACTCAAAGGATTCTAGGGATACCAAACAGGACTAGAAGTCCAAACGGTAACAATGGGTTAAATGCAAGGGAGAGGAGGCAGGTGACATGATACAAATAATTTGGATTAAAGCAAACCCATCCACTTATAATCAACATAGCTGATCCAGTAATCACCAAATCATCTCCCCTTTGGCCAGGACTAATGGCATAACTCTATAACCATGCCGCACATGCATGTAGTCATATGTGCAACAGCTATCATCTAACAGAGTAAATGTTGGAAGGTCCCCACAATGGTTGGAGATTTGCAGTAACATCAGCCAACAAATGGGCCTTTGGTTGTACTATATTTTATCTTGCTTTCTTTTGTAAAAGTTGTAACCCTGTATAATCTCTGACCCAAACACCAAGTATTCACATTGTTTTGTAAGATTGGTTTGTCCACTTGTGAATTTATATTTTAATTTTTTTCTTCCAACTTTATTGTTTTTATTTAATAAATGTATATTTCTAGACTAGGAATCTGCGTGCACTTTGTATTTTATTTGCAAACATTTGATACCATGTGGAAGCTAAGTTTACACTGCACAAATTCTTGCCTTTGAATTGAAGATTGTGGGTTCAATTCCTCACTCCAGTGGTGTGAGGACATCTGCTACTGGGCGCGCTGTCTCTCAGCTGGGAGGTTAAACCAATGGGCTGTTTCCCTTTCCAGGTAGCGCTAATCATTACGTGGCCATTCTTATAAGTAACAATTGGGAATTCTCCCCAGCATTAATCTCTCGCTCACGGTTGTAAAAACAGTTGATTTGGTTCCTTTTCTTTTTAATATATTTTTATTGTTTAACAATAATAAGCATACATAATAAATAATGATTACATAATGAGAAAAAAAGACAATAATAAAATATCCATAACTACATTAATAGTTACTTATAATAACTCAATCGAGTAATAAAGATAATATATGCAACCTGTTTATTAAACTGTTCTATTAAAATAATAAAGACTTTTAAAAACCTTAAAAACTAAACTAATCTAATCCAAAGTTACCTTTGAGGAAATAAAAGAGATCACTAATGATGTGGAATCACTGGAGAACAGACAAAGAATTATTGGAACATATAATAATTATTGACTCTTCCAATTATAAAAAAAATCTAAGAACAGGCCTCATAATTTCATAAATTGAAACTTTAGGTCTTTGATACTATACCTGTTTTTCTCTAAATTTTAATAGGACATTCCTTGGCTTGGCTTCGCAGACGAAGATTTATGGAGGGGTATGTCCACGTCTGCTCCAGGCTCGTTGGTGACTGACAAGTCTGATGTGGGACAGGCGGGCACAGTTGCAGCGTGACATTACACCCACTGCATATGAGTAGGGGATGAATCTCCTTTCCCGTTCAATATAATAGCTCGCGTGACTATCCATGTAGTAAAAGCTAAGACTTTTTCTGAGATGCCAATAAAGGTTCATCTGAGTGGCAAGAAAATCCAAACAGAGAAATTAATGGACAGGTTTCAAGTTAATCTTGAAATTGTTGATAAGAGTTTGAAAAATCTCTTTCCAAAATCTCTCTAAATTTGGGCATTATCAAAACACATGAATCAGAGAGGCTGATTTGTTTTCAAGTAGTTGTGAGAGCTTGCTGTTCAGATCCGTACAATTTTCAATTTTAAAAGAAGGGCAATTTTGGACACACTCAAGTAACAAAGGGTGTTTTATAATAGAAACAAAAGCATCTTCAGTTTTTCTTTGATTTTCACAGAGTGCATTTAAGTTGTCTCTTGCAGTCCAAGAAGTCAACGTGCCAACTTAATATAAAAACAAAAAATGCTGGAAATACTCAGCTGGCCAGACTGCATTTGTGAGAAGACCAATGGAGCTGTCATTTCAGGTTGAAGACCCTTTGTCAGGTAATGCCTCGTCCTGTTCTCCTCTGCTCACATCTCTGTGTTTCACTGAGACAGTCTATTACATCTGTCTCGACTGGATATGAGAATTGCACCAGTAAAGGAGGAAACAGTAACTACATTGAATAAAGTTATATGATTGCGAGTACTAGAGGAAAGTCACTAACTGTAGGCTAGATTGCTGAGGGAACATTTAAAAAGTGGCATAGCCTGCCATAGGTTTTTTTTTAAATAAACATTAACATGTATGAAGTGTTAGGTTTTGGTCGGAAGAGTGGACTACATTTTACTGAATATGTGACCCTGCTTTGCAGTGTTGATTTTGGACAAGAAG
Source organism: Narcine bancroftii (assembly GCF_036971445.1). NCBI lineage: Eukaryota > Metazoa > Chordata > Chondrichthyes > Torpediniformes > Narcinidae > Narcine > Narcine bancroftii. The sequence goes on from NC_091470.1 coordinate 74,497,549, forward strand.
GTCATGTCAAATCTTCCAAGAGCAAAGGGAGATGTGCATTTCTGAGAATGAGCTGAGACGTAAGTCACAGAAATTATGTGGTAAAGTTGGTTATCTAAGAGCATGAAGTTTTATTTGAAAGAATAAACAGAAACATTTATTTCAGCAAGATCAGTAATATTGGTTTAGTAATTTGGGCCAATTGTCAGGAGAATCAGAAACCACAAGAGGAAAAATAATTACACAGAGCTTTTTTTGTGATTTGTAATCCACTGGCCAAAAGGATAATGGAAATAGAATTAAAAGAAAGCATTAATAAAAGGGATTGGATAATTATTTGAAAAGAACTCTTTCAGGCCTTTTGAGAAATGGGTGGGAGACTATTTGGATAACACTTTCAAAGAGTTTATAAAACTACAATATGCTGAATTGCTCTCTTTTTTATAATTCTGTGGTAAACTGTCAAACGTTGAAAGGGTGAGTGTGTGGTCTTAAGTGTATCAGGAAACTCCTCGCAGCAGCCAGTTGCAGTTCATTCGTAACTCAAGGCAAAATGTTGTGGTTTGAGACCAACAAGGTGAAAGGAGAAAGCAGGAAATTGGATCAGTCTCTTGCCAGGAATAACTACTTAAAAGAGCAACTTGAACATTTTCAGATGATCAGCAAGGTGCAGCAATAACTGTAGTCATGCTAGATGAACCTGAATGAATTCTTGAAAAAGTGACCAAAATAGTAGAGGTATTTCTATGGAAATCATTTGTATGGGCCTAACTTGTACCAGAAACTAAGAACCATTATTTCCCCGTGGGTAATATGCAGAACTGCGGTCGCAATAATGTTCTTCCTCACTGGGATCTGGTCACAGGTTTGAGGAGCAGGAGGTCATCAGGTCATGTGAACCAAAAGGGTAGAAAATTTTGCAATGTGGTAATGCTGCAATTTATGGAGGATCGCAGCCCATAGACATCCTGGTCATGGAGAAGCGTGTCAGAAGTGCAATCAAAAAGTGGTTCCCTGAATTAGTGTAAGGCAATGTAGACCTGGAAGTATGTTGGTTGAGCAGAATTTGTGTATAAGATGTCTCATGTGCCAGACTGTTGTTCATTGACTTCATCTTGGCGTTCAACACAATCATTCCTCAGAGGCTGGTGGATAAACTGTCCTCGCTGTAATTCAACACACCTCTCTGTAACTGCATTCAGGACTTCTTGATGGAAAGACCAGTCTCTCCGGGTTGGCAAGGCCCATTGTGCTGAGCACTAGCGTACTACTGGGCTGTGTGCTTGGCCCACTCCTGTTCATGCTGCTGACACACAGCTGCACTGCCAGATTCAGTACCAACAGAATCATCAAATTTGCCGATACAACAGATTTTTGAAGGGGGTGGGGAAGGGGAGAGGGATAAAAGGGTGGAGAAAGAAGAAATGTTACTATGTATATATGGATGATGATCATTTGTGGATGTTGTTATTGATATGACTCATAGTGCAAGAAATAATTTTTTTTTTAAAAACAGTTCCATTGTAAAAGAGTGGAGGTCATAGAGTTCCTTGGTGTGCGTGTAGGGGACGATCTGTCCTGGATGCACAACACCACATTAGGCAGGAAGGTGCAGCAATGCCTACACTTTCTAAGGAGGCTGAGGAGGGCAAGGCAACCAGCCCTCATCCTGACATCCTTTAACAGGATTTTAATGGCAGCATCATTGTGTGGTATGTTTGCAGCAAAGAATTAGGCCAGAAGTCTATACAAAGGATAATTAAATAAGCTGTGAAGATCATTGGGGTCTCTCTTTCTTCAATAGATGACTTTTATTGAGAGTGTTGTCTTTTTCTGAGGGTTGTTTTTGTTCCTTTGACGAATTACAAAGGAAATATGGTATTAGTGGAAATTCTATATTTGTATATTAACATTTAAGATCTTTTGTAAAACAGTTATGTGGTCGACATATGATTTTATTACCTGAATCTAGTTTTGAAGAATATGTACTTTCAATACCAAAAAAGGGATATATATCTGATTTGTATTGTATTTTACAAGAAATTGATAGTAAAAAAGTCTGGGATAAAGATAAGTTGAAATGGGAAAAAGATTTAGGACATAAAATAGCTGAAGAAGCTTGGATGGAAATTTGTCAGAATAGTATTCGGAAATTAATTAACGCTAGACTAGCGATGATTAATTATAATTTAATTCATCAGCTATATTTAATGCCGGAGAAATTTTAAAAATTTGGTCTTAGTAAGTTGGATTCTTGTTTTCGATGTGATCAGATGGCCAATACTTTTTTGCATACTGTTTGGCTTTGTGATCGATTGCAACAGTTTTGGAAAGGTATTCAATCTATTTTTAACAGTTTATATAATATCCATCTTGTATTAGATCCCGATATATTTTTATTAGGGAACAGGCAATCATTAATTAATTTAGGTTTAGAGGATTATCAGATTTCCTTTATATATTTAGCTTTAGTCGTGGCTAAGAAATGTATAACACTTACTTGGAAAGATAAAAATATATTAACTTTAGATAAGTGGTATTTGGAGATGAAATTTTGTTTGACTATGGAAAGGATATCTTTTTCAATTCAGGATAAGATGTCTTTTTATAAGTTAAAGTGGACTCTGTTTGCTAATTATATACATTTAAGTTTGATTTAAATATATGTTTAAGTGATATTTTAGTATTGATTAAAAAAAAATTTTTGTTGTTAGAATTTTTTTTAGGTTAAGTTTTATCTCTTTTTTTTGTAAGTGGGTATTTTTTTTCCATATATAATATTGTTAATTTTATTAACTCTTCACTCTTTATTTTGGTGGGGGGAGGGCTGGACTAATTTTAAGTTAGATTACTAATATGTGTTACAATTAATGGGGGAGGGTTATTTTGTGTAGTTTTCTGATGTAATATTGTAATCATAGAGTAGTTCACGGACAAGTTTCTCTTGTGTCTTGGTGTGAGCTTGCAGGCGCCTCAGATTGAAGAGACTGCCATCCGTGCAGTACCGGATGTAAACAGCGTCTTCATTGTTGGGGTCTTTCATGGCTTGGTTCAGCATCATGCTGAAGAAGATTGAAAAGAGGGTTGGTGCGAGAACACAGCCTTGCTTCACGCCATTGTTAATGGAGAAGGGTTCAGAGAGCTCATTGCTGTATCTGACCCGACCTTGTTGGTTTTCGTGCAGTTGGATAATCATGTTGAGGAACTTTGGGGGACATCCTATGCGTTCTAGTATTTGCCAAAGCCCTTTCCTGCTCACGGTGTCGAAGGCTTTGGTGAGGTCAACAAAGGTGATGTAGAGTCCTTTGTTTAGTTCTCTGCACTTTTCTTGGAGCTGTCTGAGGGCAAAGACCATGTCAGTAGTTCCTCTGTTTGCGCGAAAGCCGCACTGTGATTCTGGGAGAATATTCTCGGCGACACTAGGTATTATTCTATTTAGTAGAATCCTAGCAAAGATTTTTCCTGCAATGGAGAGCAGCGTGATTCCCCTGTAGTTTGAGCAGTCTGATTTCTCGCCTTTGTTTTTGTACAGGGTGATGATGGTGGCATCACGAAGGTCCTGAGGCAGTTTTCCTTGGTCCCAACAAAGCTTGAAAAACTCATGCAGTTTGGCATGCAGAGTTTTGCCGCCAGCCTTCCAGACCTCTGGGGGGATTCCATCCATACCTGCTGCTTTGCCACTTTTCAGTTGTTCGATTGCCTTATATGTCTCATCCTGGGTGAGGACCTCATCCAGCTCTAGCCTTAGGGGCTGTTGAGGGAGCTGGAGCAGGGCGGAATCTTGGACTGAGCGGTTGGCACTGAAAAGAGATTGGAAGTGTTCTGACCATCGGTTGAGGATGGAGATCTTGTCGCTGAGGAGGACTTTGCCGTCTGAGCTGCGCAGCGGGCTTTGGACTTGGGGTGAGGGGCCGTACACAGCCTTTAGAGCCTTGTAGAAACCCCTGAAGTCGCCAATGTCCGCGCTGAGCTGGGTTCGTTTGGCGAGGCTAGTCCACCACTCATTTTGGATCTCCCGGAGTTTGCGCTGAAGATGGCTGCATGCGCGACGGAAGGCTTGTTTCTTCTCTGGACAGGACGGCTTTGTAAGGTGAGCCTGGTGGGCAGCTCACTTCTTTGCCAGCAGCTCCTGGATTTCCTGGCTGTTTTCGTCAAACCAGTCCTTGTTTTTCCTGGAGGAGAAGCCCAGTACCTCTTCAGTGGATTGCAGTATGGTAGTCTTCAACTGATCCTACTCTTTTGCAGACGATGCCGCTTTAGTTGCCCATTCAGAGCCAGTTCTTCAGTGCTTGACGTCCTGCTTTGCGGAAACTGCCAAAGTGTTTGGCCTGGAAGTCATCCTGAAGAAAACTGAGGTCCTCCATCAGCCAGCACCCCACCATGACTACCAGCCCCCCCACATCTCCATCGGGCACACAAAACTCAAAACGGTCAACCAGTTTACCTATCTCGGCTGCACCATTTCATCAGATGCAAGGATCGACAATGAGATAGACAACAGACTCGCCAAGGATAAATAGCGCCTTTGGAAGACTACACAAAAGAGTCTGGAAAAACAACCAACTGAAAAACCTCACAAAGATAAGCGTATACAGAGCCGTTGTCATACCCACACTCCTGTTCGGCTCTGAATCATGGGTCCTCTACCGGCATCACCTACGGCTCCTAGAACGCTTCCACCAGCGTTGTCTCCGCTCCATCCTCAACATCCATTGGAGCGCTTTCATCCCTAACGTCGAAGTACTCGAGATGGCAGAGGTCGACAGCATCGAGTCCACGCTGCTGAAGATCCAGCTGCGCTGGGTGGGTCACGTCTCCAGAATGGAGGACCATCGCCTTCCCAAGATCGTGTTATATGGCGAGCTCTCCACTGGCCACCGTGACAGAGGTGCACCAAAGAAAAGGTACAAGGACTGCCTAAAGAAATCTCTTGGTGCCTGCCACATTGACCACTGCCAGTGGGCTGATATCACCTCAAACCGTGCATCTTGGCACCTCACAGTTTGGCGGGCAGCAACCTCCTTTGAAGAAGAGCGCAGAGCCCACCTCACTGACAAAAGGCAAAGGAGGAAAAACCCAACACCCAACCCCAACCAACCAATTTTCCCCTGCAGCCGCTGCAACCGTGTCTGCCTGTCCCGCATCGGACTTGTCAGCCACAAACGAGCCTGCAGCTGACGTGGACTTTTACCCCCTCCATAAATTTTCGTCCGCGAAGCCAAGCCAAAGAAAGAAAATTGTAATCATACCATTTTAATTTTTTTTAATTTTTCTTTAAATGTAATTCTCTATTGTATTCATGTAATAAAATTTTAAATAAAGTCTTAAAAAAAAAAGAGTGTTGTCTAAATATGGCTCAATGAATTAGAGAAGACCCTTTCCATCCAGCACACAGTATCTTTAGCAAAAACACAGGAATACCGAAGTAACTCAGCAGGTCTCACAGCATCCACAGAAGGTAAAGATATATTACCAATGTTTCAGGCCTGAGCCCTTATTCAAGGAATAAGCAAAGATAAGGAAGGAGTCAGAGTAAAGACTGAAGATGGCAGGAGAAGGTGACCTCAATTCACTGGGTCCATCTCTAGTAACCCTCTCCCTTTCCATGATCTCTCTGTCTCCATCTCAAGGTACAAACTCTCAACTGACATCTTCTACAAACCCACCAACTCCTTCAGTTACCTCGACTACACCTCTACACCCTGTTCCCTCTAAGGATTCCATTCCCTTCTCTCAATTCTTCCATCTCCATTGCATCTGCACCTAGGATGAGGTCTTCTATGCCAGATCATCAGAGATATCCTTCAAACAATGTGGCTTTCCCTTTACCACCATCAACTTGGCCCTCACCCCCATATCCTCCATTACCCACACATTTGCCCTGGCACCTTCCTCCCCCATGTGCAACAAGGACAGGATTCCCCTACCATCCCATAAGACTCTGTGTCCAACACAATCTACTCCGCCATTCCAGCCACCTACTACGTGATCCCACCACTAGATGATTATTCCACTCTCCTCCTTTCTCTGCCTTCTGTAGGGACCAGTCCCTCCATGACCCCCTTGTCCACTCCTCTCTCCCTACTAATTCTCCCCTTGGCACTACTCCTGTGACCGCAGGAGATGCACCAACTGCTCCCATACATCCTCCCTCACCACTATTTGGGGCCCCAAACAGTCCTTCCAAGTGAAGCAATATTTCACTTGTGAACGTACAGGGGTCATTTACTGCATCCGGTGCTCCCACTGTGGTCTCCTTTATATCAGAGAGACTGGACGCAGATGGGAAATGGTTTTGGTGAGTACCTTGGCTCTGTCCGCTGCAATAGCGTTGATCTCCCAGTGGCCACCCATTTCAATACTCCGTCCCATTCACTTGCTAACATGTCTGTCTATGTCTCATGCACTGCCAGACTGCGACCATCCACAAATAGGAGGAACAACTCCTCCTCCTCTTCCATCTGGGCACCTTCCAACTGGGTGGTATTGACATCAAATTCTCCAGTTTCTGTTTAAATTCCCTCCCCACCCCCCACCCCCCCCCCCCCCCCATCACCTTTCTCCCAGCTCTATCTCATCAATTCTCACCTCTTATCATATCCAATTAACACCTTTTGTTGGTCTGGACTCCTCCCTCTGCCAGTCTTCAGTCTTGTCAGGAAGGCGCATCAGCAACTGCACTTCCTGAGAAGACTAAAACAGGCAAGGCTACCAGCCACCATCTTGTCAACCTTCTATAGGAGCTCTATCGATAGCTTTCTGGCCAGCTGCGTCAATGTGGTATGGTTTCTGCAGAGAAATGGATCAGCAGTCAATCCACAGGACCATAAGAGTGAGGAGAGGATCACTGGAATCTCCCTCCCCCCACCCCATCCCATCCATCAATGTGATCTACCAGAATCGTTCTATGAAGAGAGCATGCAAAATCATTGAGGACCCCTTCTATCCCACATGCAGGATCTTTCAGCTTCTCCCATTGGGAAAGAGATACAGGAGTATCAGAGCCAGGCTGAGGAGCAGCTTCTTCCCACAGGCAGTGAGAATGCTGAACGACCAAAGGAACTGCTCACACTAACCATCTGAGAGGCTCTCATATCTACGGAACAACATTTATTTGTTTATATGAATTCTAGCCTGTATTACAGATTGTCAGTCTGTGTATGTATTAAGTCTAGTTGTGTGTGTGCGTGTTTTGCACCGAGGACCAGAGAATGCTGCTTCATCGGGATGCACTTGTGCAATCAGATGACAATCAATTTGACGTGACTTCATTCTGACACCTTCCTTGTTCTTTGCTTATTCTTTGAAGAGGGGCTCAGGCCTGAAACATCGGTAATGTATCTTTACTTCCTGTGGATGCTGCGAGACCGGCTGAATTCCTCTGGCATCTCTGTGGGTTTATACAACAATCACACGTTTCACTCCACACATTATCTTTAACCCGCAACCATCAAGGAGGTGGTATAGGAGCATCAAAATCAGAATCAGGATTTATTGTCATGAACAAGTCATGAAATTCGGTGTTTGTGGCAGCCTCACAGTGAAAACATTCATATTATAACCATCTTACAATATTACTATATGAAAAAAAATAGTGCAAGAAAAGTAAGGCTGTGTCTTTAGTTCATGGATAAATCAGGAATCTGATGGCAGTGGGGGAAAAGTTGTCCTTGTAGCATTGAGTGCTCATTTTTAGGCTCCTGTACCTTTTCCCCAATGGTAGCAGAGTGAAGAGGGCATGGCCTAGATGATGGGAGCCTTTGAGGATAGAGGCTGTTTTTTAAAGACACCGCCTCATGTAGATGGCCTTGGTGGAGTGACGTCTGGTGCCTGTGATGTCGCAGGCCGAGTTAGCAACCCTTTGGAGTTTATTCTTGCTCTGAGAGTTGGTGCCTCCACATCAGGCAGTGATGCAACCTGTAGAGGTTTACGAAAGTTTTCGGTGACATACCGAACAGCCTCAGACACCTCACAAAGTATAGCTGCTAGCATGCCTTCTTTGCGATTGGGTGCCAGGCTGGGGAACAGCTTCTGCTCCAGGTTCTAAGACTAACCAACAGTATCCTGTAACTGTGTATAAATCATACCAAATATTAATATATATATATATATATATATTCATTTTAATTTTTAATGTGAACATTATGTATGGTGTATTTGTGTGTGCACCATGGTCTGGAAAGACTCTGTTTAAGTGGGTTGTATGTGTACAGGGGTGCAGTGCTAATTATTTATATGCTGGAGCTCACCAAAAACCGCAACAAGGAGGTGCTGGAGCGACTCCATGAAGTGCTGGAGCAGTGCTCTGGTGAGCTCAGGCAGCCCTGCATCCCTGTATGTGTGCAAACAGTTGATAATAAACTTGAACTACAGACTGCATATGGAAGAAAGCAGCAAGTCTGCCTCTGGAAATGTACAATAAAGAGAGAAACTCAGGCGACACGAAGCCCACTGCTTGCAGTAGCAACATCTGAGAGAAGGGTATGAACAAGGAAGAGAGTTCTGTGGAAGATTACATTGCTTCTTGAAAATAGATGGGTTAACTAAGTTATTTACAAGAGGATCTCTTGGAACAGCTGAAAAGAAGATGAAATACACAGCAACAAAGCAAGAAGTGACAGGATCAGCTCTATTAAATTAATTCAGATTTGGCTTTAGTTTGAAGCTGGTTTAAGTGACTTTCCCCAAGAAAATAAAAGACAGAATTTGCAGAGTACTATTTCACTGAATGAAAGACATATTTTTGAAATTATGTGAAGAATTGCTGATAAATTAGTGCTTTTGGAAGAAGAAAGCCTTTTCATTCCATACTGACTTTGAGCATTGTTTGAAGTTAGAAGTTTTACAAAGGGAAAGGGCTGAGTTTTGGGAAGTGCCAGCAGCTGAATCAACAGAATGATGAAATGTTTTAGCTGAAAGTTTCCATTAATATAGTTTGGCACAGGTATAAATAAATTCTTCAGAGCAGAAACTTCCTGATACAAAGTACACAGAAGGAGAGGGATTTGCCTAAGGTAAAGAGCAACTAGAAGCAAGATGTTGGAAATGGACAGGAGTGAAATTGGCTCAGAAACATTATGTATCAACAAACTCCCACACAAAATGATGCAGGTTAACTCAGGGAGTCTTCGAAGATTCAGCCTCCCAAATTCGCATAGTGTTCTGGGTGTTGCATTTGTTGAATTTGAGAATCTTGTGACTACAAGCCTAGCTTTGAAATTGACCCAGGTGCAGCAGTCAGTGGTCAGTCTATGGTCATCTACCTTTTGGGCAATGTTAGTAAATCCAAGATGAAGCTGGCACAAGGGGGGAAACTGTTGGGTATAAGCCTGCCTTCTGCTGCACATCATGACATTCATATATAAAAAACTGTGTGTCAATAGCCAGGTTAGTCTAATAGAAGTAAAGGATGAGAAAGCATCATGTCTCCAAGTCTTAATTGTGTGAGTGCATACACAACAGAAACATACTGATTTGGAAATGCCTAATATAGCCTGCAGCTGATGTGGACATTCTTCTTTGGCTTGGCTTCGCAGACGAAGATTTATGGAGGGGGTAAATGTCCACGTCAGCTGCAGGCTCGTTTGTGGCTGACAAGTCCGATGCGGGACAGGCAGACACGGTTGCAGCGGTTGCGGGGAAAATTGGTTGGATGGGGTTGGGTGTTGGGTGTTGAGTTTTTCCTCCTTTGTCTTTTGTCAGTGAGGTGGGCTCTGCGGTCTTCTTCAAAGGAGGTTGCTGCCCGCTGAACTGTGAGGCGCCAAGATGCACGGTTTGAGGCGATATCAGTCCACTGGCGGTGGTCAATGTGGCAGGCACCAAGAGATTTCTTTAGGCAGTCCTTGTACCTCTTCTTTGGTGCACCTCTGTCACGGTGGCCAGTGGAGAGCTCGCCATATAACACGATCTTGGGAAGGCGATGGTCCTCCATTCTGGAGACGTGACCCACCCAGCGCAGCTGGATCTTCAGCAGCGTGGACTCGATGCTGTCGGCCTCTGCCATCTCGAGTACTTCGATGTTAGGGATGAAGTCGCTCCAATGAATGTTGAGGATGGAGCGGAGACAATGCTGGTGGAAGCGATCTAGGAGCCGTAGGTGATGCCGGTAGAGGACCCATGATTCGGAGCCGAACAGGAGTGTGGGTATGACAACGGCTCTGTATACGCTTATCTTTGTGAGGTTTTTCAGTTGGTTGTTTTTCAGACTCTTTTGTGTAGTCTTCCAAAGGGGCTATTTGCCTTGGCGAGTGTGTTGTCTATCTCGTTGTCGATCCTTGCATCTGATGAAATGGTGCAGCCGAGATAGGTAAACTGGTTGACCGTTTTGAGTTTTGTGTGCCCGATGGAGATGTGGGGGGGCTGGTAGTCATGGTGGGGAGCTGGGTGAGGGAGGACCTCAGTTTTCTTCAGGCTGACTTCCAGGCCAAACATTTTGGCAGTTTCCACAAAACAGGAAAGCGCTGAAGAGCTGGCTCTGAATGGGCAACTAAAGCGGCATCGTCTGCAAAGAGTAGTTCACGGACAAGTTTCTCTTGTGTCTTGGTGTGAGCTTGCAGGCGCCTCAGATTGAAGAGACTGCCATCCGTGCGGTACCGGATATAAACAGCGTCTTCATTGTTGAGGTCTTACATGGCTTGGTTCAGCATCATGCTGAAGAAGATTGAAAAGAGGGTTGGTGCGAGAACGCAGCCTTGCTTCACGCTTCGTCCGCGAAGCCAAGCCAAAGAAAGAATATAGGTGTGAGAATACCAGGCCAAAGTTACACGTGACCTTCTCAAGATGTCCAACTAATCTAGACTGGGAGTAGGTTAAGAAGGGCAGGGATTTCCACTGTGCATATGGCGCTGCAAAAAATGGTGTCTACCAAGTCTTGGCGGGGGAAAAAAAGAGAGAAGCTGGCAGGAAACTGTGTCTGTGAGGGAGGCTGGTCTAAAATTAACCTGCACTTGAGAAATACTGGCAAAACCATAGACAATGCCATAGGTTCAGGACCAGGTAAGTCAACAGACTGGTAGAAACTTGGAAATTGATACCAAAGAGTGTTGAGAAGAGCATTGAGGGGGGTCAAGGTCAGTCTAAAGAGAACATGGACTTGTCTCCCATTTAGTTTATCCCAAACGGTGCATTTCCAAAGGACGTTGAGGATGTATTTAAAAAATTTAACGATACAGCATATTGGAATGCCTTGCTAGCCCATGAAATCCGTGCTGCCCAATTACACCAATTTACCTACCGTCTATCCATGGGTAGGACGCACAAGTGTTGGAGCCACGGATTGTCTGGAAGGAGAACTTGAGTTTTGTCATTTAAGAGGAGGTTGGATGAGGACATGGATGTGAGGGGGTAGGAGGGTTATGGGCAGGGAGGTGGAATTAGTGGAGTTTCACATAAATTGGTGCGGACTAGAAGGGCCGAGGTGGCCTGTTTCCGTACTGTAATTGTTACATGGTTATGGAAAGTCTAGCGATAAAGGAGAGTGAAAAACGGAATTTTTGCTCATTTATTGGTATCCAGATGGTTGTGTATTCTCCCCGCTGTTACCACTAGATGGGGGTGCTGGAACGCACCCTTCCGAAAAAGTCCATGGGGATTTGTCGGCAACCTGCGTTCCTAGGCTCCTGCTAACCTTGCCGCAAATAGACGATCCCACCCCGCTTTCAGTCTGGTTCCTTATCTCTCTCCTGCTGAAAAATGTTCGTTTATTTAAGGCTCATCAAACAGTTTGTGGCTTCACACCGAGAAAGCAGAGTAAATGGGCGAACATTTAATAAAGATCCGCTCCATTCCTTTCTTTCAATTATCCGGCTGGACGTTGAAACAAAAGGGACACCTGGTGTAGAACTGGCCATCCACATGATTAATGGAAGGAAGATTACCCATAGCCCTTAGCGACAATGAAACCACTCTAATATAATAAAGCGGCTTCCATCTCTCTCTAAATCAGGTGGCTAATCCAACTGATCTCAGGTGATCTCCCCGACCGACACCTGACGGTTCCTGCTTCCATCTCCTACTCCAAATACACAAGCAGGACTGCCTGGCAGACCCATTGCTCTGGCATAATTGTGAAAGGTTGTTATTCATCTTGTGTACTATATTTTACTTATGTATTTTTTTTTACACGTACTTGTTTGGCTGCAGCAAATAGGTATTTGGGTGCATGTGTATGTTGTATAATGTGAATGACAATAAACTCATTATTGTTTCTGCTTGCTCCTGCTCCACTGATCTCCTCACACCTCACTGCCATCTTGTCCTTTATCTACATCGGGTACACCACTCACGCTCTCTACCTCAAAAGAATTCCCCATCTCTTGCGCCCTCCCGCCCACCCCCCGCCTCGTCTTCACCATGGACGTGCAATCCCTTTGCAATCGATTCACCATCAGGAATGCTTTCCCTTGGGGCTCTGGGCTTTTTTTCTTGAACGCAGAGTCCCGTCAAGTCACACTCTCCTCTGCTTGGCGGAACATCCTCACACTTAAAAAAAATTCCCTTTGACTCTTCCTCCAGTTCCAGGGTGTTTCTGTGGGCACATGTATGGGCCCCAGCCATGCCTGCCTTTTTCTTGGGTATGTGGGCAGTCCCTATTCCAATGGTATTTGAGGACCATCTCCCAACTCTTCCTTCGATACATCAACAATTACATAAGTTCACCCAGTCATGGACAATTTTGTTAACTCCACTGCCAACTTTCACCCTGCCCTTAAATTCACCTGGACTGCTTCTGACACCCCTTGTTCAACCTCTCTATCTCAGGAAACAAACTATCCACAGGTATCTATTACAATTCAACTGATTTTCCACAATTACCTGGTTTACACCTCTTCCCACCCCATCTCTTGTAATCCCCTTCTCCCAATTTCACTGTCTCCTCTGCATCTCTTCCCAGGATGAAGCCTCCCACTCCAGGCCATCTGATCTGATCTCTTCCTTTAATAAACGTAGATTCCCTATTTAATGGCATTGATAAAGCCCATACCTCCTCTATTTATATTTCTGCCCTCTCCTTACCTCCCCCCTGACAGAAAAAGGTCAGAGATCCTCAGATCCTCAATTTCCATCCCACTAGCCTCTGTATCCAACACATTATCCTCCAATACTTTCACCAACTTCAGTGTGATCCCATCACCAGTCACCCCTCCTCACCCCTATCCACCTTTTCCATGGATCAGTCTCTCCGATACTCTTTGGCCTGCTCATCCCTCACCACCCACCCTTCCACCCTCTGGGGCACTTCCCGTAGTAATCGCAGGAAGTGCAAAACTTGTTCCTGTATCTCCCGCCTCACCTCCATCCAGGGCCACAAATAGACCTTCCAGGTGAGCCAGAGCTTCACTTGCACATTGACCAACCTGATCCACTGCATTCAATGCACTCTGTGTGGCAGCTTCTGCGATTACTGCTGACACAATGTTGCCCACCTCTCATCCACAGTAGTGGACTAAAAAAGTGGCGAAACCCACAACTTCCTGACTCAAAAGGGGCTTGAAAGCTGATTGGGTGCCAAACACCAAGACTCAGTTTGGGCATCTAAACCTGAGTTTCCTGTAGCCATTTCAACTCCCCCAGCCATTCCTGAAGTGATGCATCGGTTCTCGACCTAATCTATTGTCAGGATGAGGGAAAAAACAAACCTGAGAAACAATAAATCATATTCTTTCTGAACTCTCCTAAACCTAACGACATGCACATAATTTGTTTCCAATTTTAGGTAAGGCCCTCCTCCACTGGTTCCATTGTTTCTCTCTCTTCTTTATTGATACCTGTTATTATTTAAATTTTTTTTTAATTTTAAAATTTAGACATACAGCATGGCAACAGGCCAACTAGGCTCTACGAGTCTGTACCGCCAAATTTACACCCCATTAACCTACACCCCCCCCCAATACATTTTTCAAGGGTGGGAGGAAAACAGAGCCCCGGAGAAAACCCATGCAGACATGGGGAGAACGTATAAACTCCTTACAGACAGCACGGGATTCTAACCCAGGTCCAGTCCTGATCGCTGGCGCTGTAAAGGTGTTGCACTAACCACTACACCAACTGTGCTTTTCTCTCTAACTTATCACATCCTGTGTCTCCACCTATCACACCTTACATCCATAACCCTATCACCTCTTGGGACCTCCCCAGCATCCTTATACAAAATATTTTGTACCAGGGTTCCGACCCAAAACATTGACTGGCCATTTCTACCCATAGATGCTGCCTGACCCAGTGATTTCTTCCAGCCCCTCGTCGTTTGCTCGATTCCAGTGTCTGCAGATTTTGTGTTTTCTCTACATTTTTTTCTTAGTGGTTACTCATTAATCACCAGTCTTTAAGGAATGTATTTGTCATGCAAATTTAAAGATTTCAAAATGTGTTATTTTCACTTTCTTTTCAGTGAAGATATGCTGTGATGATTAAACCTCTTTTGAGTCAGGAAGTTGTGGGTTTCGCCACTTTTTTTAGTCCACTACTATGGATGAGAAGTGGGCAACATTGTGTCAGCAGGCTAAGTAGCAGCTGGAGAGGAAGAACTTGCAAACTCCACCCAGACAGCATCCAATCAGGATTAACCAGGGTCACTGGTGCTAGGAGTACTCTTTGACCTTGTGGGTTTCCTCTGGGTGTTCTTGTTTCCAAGGTTCCCTTTATTGTCATATAACATACACAATATACTTCAACTTTTGCATCAGTTTACAACCTAACCCATTGACTGCTCCTTTTGGAATTATAATTCCAGAAGTGGAACGAGTTCCCATTTCTACATAACGGTTGTAGCCTTTTCTACATTGTTGGCTAGAAGAGTGATTTTATTTAAATGGAAAGATTCGACTCCACCTACTTTGACTCAGTGGCTCTCTCAAATTATGTCATGTTTAAGTTAGGAGTTGGACAGTTGATACTTTTGCTAAATTTGTTGAGACTTGACGATCTTTTATAAATTATTTCCACATGACTTAGTATAATTATTTTTCCTTCCGGACTAAATTTTACTTTGTTGTTGAGACCAGAAATTTATCAATAAATTTTCAGGAAAGGCTGCTTCGTCTTTTTCTTTTTTAAGAGTAGGTCGAATTGTGAAACCCTAGAAACTTTACAAAAAAGTGGGGTTCGACCTGTATGCCAGATATACTTTTGAGACCTTAAGTTCACCAATAAAAACCAGATTGATGTCGATTCAGCATGCAAGTCAATGCTGGAAGCACCTCCCCACCACTGGGTGCACCATAACTGCTCCTTCCAGGGACCCTGAGGTCACCGCTGCCGCTCCTGCCTGGTAAGCCGAGAGCATGATGTCACCTCTCCAGCTCTGTGGGCTGTCGCCGCTGCTGCCTGGTAGGTTGAGATTTTTTTTTAAAAACTTACTTAATTTACAGCTTTGTTACTTGTGATTGGGGTGTTTTTAAAAATAATTTGGGTTGATCCTGGGAGGCCCGAAAAATGGGGGTTGAGTTATACATCAAAATATATGGTAATAATTTTTTTTTCCTTTATTTGAAGATATCAGTTTGAGGAAATGAGAACATATTCATTAGTTGTACTATATTATATAGTAATTTTTTTCCCCCCTTTTTGATTATGTATTCCTATTCTCCTCATATATTGATTGAAAAAGAAAGAACTTTTGCCCGCCATAGAGGCATGCAAAGAGTCGCCATGAGCATTGCCCAATGCTCCCAATAATAAGAGAAAGAAAAGCAAAGGAGGGTCCCTTCAGAGACACTGAGTGTCCGTGGATTCACTTCCAGTGCTCCCACAGTCTCTGTACCCTCAATCCATTGGCAACCCAAGCTCTAGATCCAAACCTCCGAAGCTTTCAGCACCCAAAGCCCTTTGACACCCCTTCTTGCCCTCAGCACTCTCTCAATTCCCAGTTCCCTGGTTCCCACGAGCCAGTCTCCAGCAGCCCGCAGCCTGGTGGTGTCCTTTGACTGAAAGACCAATAGCTTGCAGCCTGTGTGGGTCCTTCACTGGAGTGCTGCTGTTGTCACCTTCCTGTAGGCAAGGTCATCTCCCAGGCTTCTCCTTCGCAACAGGGGAAGTTCCTGTTTCTTTTGCTCTGCAACTCCTCGTGGTCTGCTGCCCAGCACAGACTCTGTAGACCTCTGTAGTTGCAAGATGTTAAAAAAGCATTGATGGCTCCTCTAACCGGCTATTTAAGGCAATTCCCATATCCCAAATATTTGCAGGATTGATAGGTTGATTGGCCACTGTAAATTGCCCCTGATGTGCTAGTCTCAGGCATTGGAGTTGATGGGTGTGTAGGTAGAATAAAAAATAGGATTCATCGAAATGGGTGGTTTTTGATCTGCATGAATGTGATGGGCTGAAGGGTCTGTTTCTGTGATGTATGACTCTATGAGGAGTAGGAATAGGAATGGCAGAAATCAATTATTCTGTTTTGACTGACTAAACCTCACATCCCACCGGGATGGAGAATTAGAAAGATACACCAGTCCAAAATTGTATCGTGAGACAGTGACCCCTGATCTAGACTTCTCAGCTTGGTGAAACATCCTGCAGCAAGACTGATTTATTTTCCCACATAAGCAGGGGAAAATTTTCTTCCATGTGTTTGACCATCCTGATGGAAGTAAAGTTTGTAAAGACCAGCAGTGTGACAGATGGCACTACATTTCTCGCTTCAAAGGAATCCACGCTGCAAATCTACTCAGGCAAGGCTCCTCAACCTTTCCTCTGCCACACTGGTGCTGCCTCCTGCACCCTCGATGAGCTCGTCAACTTTGCTGCCAACTTCCACCCTGCCCTCAAATTCACTTGTTCCATCTTCGGCGACTCGTTCTCTTTTCTTAATCTCTCGATCTCGGTTTTGGGAGACAGACTATTTCAAGAGGCAAGACTCTTCAAAGGAAGTTCTGTAAAAGACTTTCTCCCAGCCCTTTTAGATGGACTCCATCTGGGAGAAATAATTTCTCCAGTTACGTGCTGAGTCTGACCCTATTCATTTTAACGAGGAATTAAAAGGCAAAGGGTTAGTTTAAGGAATTTTACATTTAGATTACTGTTTTAATTATTTTCCTCTGCTAATGAGGTTTTCATTATTTATTTTCATTGGTTCTTAATATCTTTTAAATGAAACACTTGGTGAGGCCTCTGCAATGCATTTCCTGTGGTTGATGGACTTCAAAATGATTTCCTTCACCGCAAAGTGCATTAGGACACCTTTGGTTTGTGATTATTTTCCATGGATGCAGTGCAACCGGCTGAGTTTGTCCAACACTTTAGTGTACTGCTCTCAACCTCTCACGCCCTTCCTTCTAGTATCGATGAAGTGTCCAGACCCGAATCGTTAATTGTGTTTTGTAGATACTGCGAGACCCACTGGAGTTTGTCGAGCACTTTTGTGTACAGCACTAAACCCAGCATCTATAGACACTTGTTTACCTCCACGTGCAGGCGGAAGATGTTACGATGCTCGTGTGATCAGTGAACTATCCACTGACCACATCCACTCCCTCCACCATCGCTGGGTCCAGCCAACCTGGGATCTGCGAGGTAGGGTTGGAATATCAGGTACCAGTCACATTGTCTCCACAGGAGTTATCATTTCTCATGGACACATTAACATCTCCTTTTGGCACTGAAACATGATCTTGAAGCTTCACAGCGAGAGACCTTCAATCACATTGGTTAAAACCATCATCTCCCCCAGGATAAGTGGTGCCAGAGACAGTGGCATCATTTTAATTAAGCGCAGCACCTGAGTCGGGGGCTGGTGTGCAGCACAGGTCTGACCCCAGAGGGTGTCCCCGTTTAGAAGCCTCTCTTGCCAGATTCAAAGCAAGAGCTCCAGGCCAGCGAGAAATTTCAATCCAATAATAAACTCACTTTCAATTCATGCAAACGACTCTGCCTCGAATGGATACATTGTTGCTGGGATTCTCTCACGCGAACTCATTTCAAATGAGCGAGTCACTTCCCTGCGAGTTCTTAAACACTGATTTTCTCACATGCAGGCTTTGGTTTTGTCACACCGTGTTTCTTCGACTGAGCCCTTATTTGCTGGAGGGGCCGAGCGCTGACGGTGGGCAAGAGAGTTGCCCACCCAGGGCGGGGACGCGAAAAGTTTGGGCGCATGCTTAGTGCGCCGCTGAAGCTGAGCCCGTCCGAGTGAGGATCGGGGAGGTTGTCCCAGGCGGGGAGGGAGCGGTGGCTGAGCATTGAGAGGCAGCGGGCCGCTCGCTCCGGCGAAGGTGCTGCTCCTGCTCCCACCCCGGTGCCCACAGAGGGCACGGGGGGCGCATTCCTGATCGGCGGGGCTGACCTGTTGGAAGTTGCCTCCCCTTCACCGCAGGAGAAATCCGGCCGTCGAGGCACGGTGCAGAGAAGACCAATCTTCAGCCGGAGAATTGCCGCGACGAGCCAGTTGTCTGCATTAGGAGAGCCCGACAGGTCGATCTTGCTGCTTCGAATGACTCCATTCAAACCTCCTAAGAGGATGTGACAGTGTAAGATCTTGAAATCTTTTCACCAGTGAGAGAATGAGGGAACAATGATAAAACCAAGGCATGGGTCATAAGATCATTAACATCTCTGGAATTATAGAGCACAGAGGGTGGGGTGACCAGATCATTAGACGTGGAGATCGATAGATTTATGGAAGATAGAGGATATTGAGGCCTGGGGTAGATCAGCCACGTTATATTGAATGATGGGGTAGGTTTGAGGGGCTGAATGGTCTTTCTGGATTGCTTACAGCGGTTGGGTTGGTGACGCTGGGCAGAGAGAAGGGTGATGGGACAGTGGAGCTGGAGCTGGTCTTGGGATAGAGAGGGAAGGGGGTAGCGGGGATCGGGCAGAGAGTGAGGTTGGAGGGACCTTGGTTGGGGATGGAGGGTGGCTGGGAATGGCATAAAAAGGAGGGGCGTGTCCGAGAGGGAATGCAGGGTGGCCGGGGTAGAGGGCATAGAGCTGGGGACAAGGTAGAAAATGGAGGGAATAGCGATGCATTGGGAACAGGGCCTGTGGGCATGGGGGATGGTAGGTCCTGGATGGTGAGGGCCTGTGTCTTGTTTCTGAGCCCCACGTTAAAGAACATGAAGTTCTGAGTGTAATTAGGACACGGGTGACTTGTATTCAACGTTATAACAATATATCATTAGTATGTGAGGAGCACTTGGTTTAACTTCTCATGGAACACAAAGTTAAACACTTGCAGCTCCCTTCCCTTTACATGTCTTTGCAGCTGTTTCTCCAATTGTTATGTTGAAAAGCTACCATTAATTAGACAATGAATAGCAAAGTTGATCTTATAGCTGCCTTTCATGTGGAGTGAAACATGAAAAATCTGCAGCTTCTATATAAAAAAACACAATTGCTGTAGGAACTCAATAGGTCTTGCAGCTTCCATAGCTGACTTTTCTGGCCTGAGCACTTCAAGTTATGAATTAAAAAACAGACAGGCACCTGAATTAAAAGAGAAGCACAGACCAACAGAGGAAAGGTGAGAATTGATCGGGGAGAAGGTGGCTCTGTGAATGGAGCTGAGGAAAGGAGAGAGGGAAAAGGTGAAAGGAAAGGAGAAGTAGAAGGTCCTTTCAAGCACAGAAAATGCCCGACTGTAAAGGCGGAGGATCTCCGCCCTTACACTTACCTTTCTGAATGCGCCGTGGCTGGCTCCAAGGCACTGAATCCAAGCATTCTTGGGGAAGGATAATCGGCAGAGTGCAGCGCTCCGCCACCTGGCTTGTATGTACTGCTGCTACAAGTGGCGAGTTGGGGCGGGCTGATGATGCTGTCAGCCCACGACCCATCTCCCACTCACCCCTCTCCCTCCATGACCCCCTCAAGACAGGGGCGGTGGGCGAGAGCTGTCAGGGCAGCGGGGGCCATCAGGTCAGGGTCAGTCGGCAGGGGCTGTCAGGGCAGTGAGAGCCATCGGGGCAGCTGGTGCTGGCTTGGACAGCCACACAAAGCCACTTCGACCTTCGGGGCCACTCTCCATGGCTCAAAACGCGGCAGAGCAATGGCTGTCTTCCCCACCCATAATCCCCCATGCAGCTGGAACTGTTCCAGGAGACAGAGCAGTGGCATGGGGGATTATGGGTAGGGAAGACGGCCATTGCTCTGCCACGTACTTATGACGGGTGGTGCTATGGCACCAGTCAGCCCGCCTCCATCAGATCCAGAGGGCGCTACGAGGTGCCACTCAATGCAACAATGGAGCAGCCTTTTAGGGCTGCTCTGTGAATGGTAAGTTTTAAGCTTTCCCTCCGCGCTTGTAGCTGGACTCATGAAATGGCCTAGGGATAGAAGGGTGGGGGGGGTTTGGCCCTAATGGAAACTGGTTAAGTCAGTGTTAATATCATCTGGTGGAGGATGCCCAGGTGGAATATGAAGTGTTGCTCCTCCAATTTGCGGGTGGTCTCAGTCTGGCAGTGCTGTCTTTATGTGACTTGATGAACAGAGAGGAGACCTTTCCTCAGGGCAAAGCCATCATCAGGGCTAATAATACAATAACAAATTCAGTTTGCATTTGGAAAATAAAATCTTTACTCAGTTATGGAACTTGGAGGTAAATAGAGTGATTGAGGCACTTCATGGGAAGCTGAAGGTGGGGGGGTGGTTGGTGGGTGAATCGCCCTATAAGGCACCTTGAGAATTTTGTTGTGTAACCATTATAAATACACCTGGTCGATAGGACAGGAGGAGTATGATGTGGAGCTTATCCGCTGGCAATGATCCGCTGAGCCAGATATTCTGGTTCTTTCTGTTTTGTACATCCTGTGTAAACTTTGCAAGTCAGGCTTGCATTCATTGCAATGTGATTCACTGTGCACCCAGTGGTGATTAAAGTGTCTGATCATGATCATCTTCTTATTATATTATTATTCTTGTGATAATGACTCAGAGAATGCTGTTTTGTTGGGTGGTACTTGTTCAATCAGCCTGAATTTGATTAGTTTAGATAGAAGGAAGTTGTCTCCATTGTGGATGGCTCAACAACAGCTAGAGGGTGTGGGTATAAACATATTGGGAATGAAGGATGGTAGGGTTATGAGGAAAAGTGTTTGTACTTGAGAATAGTAGGAACTGGTTTTGAACGTTAATAAAACAAAAGAGACGATTGTCAACTTCAGGAGGGTTCTGGGGGATCAGTCTCCGCTGACCATTGACGGCTCTGTCATTGAAATTGTCAAGAGTTTCGGGTTTCTTGGAGTGCACTTGGCGGAGAATCTCACCTGGTCCCTTAACACCAGCTCTGTAGCCAAGAAAACCCAGCACCGCCTCTACTTCCTGTGGGAAGTCCATCCCCCACCCTCCATCCTCACTACATTCTACAGAGGATGTATTGTGAGCATCGTGTGTAATACATCACTGCCTGGATTGGAAGCTGTACTACCTGAGACCTGCAGAGGATAGTGAAGTCAGCGGAAAAGATAATTGGGGGCTCTCTTCCTACCATGAAGGACATTTGCAACACTCGATACAGGCAAAAGGCAATTAATTTTGCGAGGGACTTCATACACCACTCGTGTAAACTGTTCTCCCTTCTGCCATCTGGTGAGAGGTACCCGCAGCACTTGGGCCCTTGTGTCCAGATTGGGCAACAGTTTTTTTTTCCCCAACCCATCAAGCTCCTGAATTCCCAGAACATATATGGGCTTTTATTGCATATGTCTTAATATTTGAACTTTTGTTTTATATCTATGCAAATTTGCTCCATGGTCCTGGAGAAATGATATCCATGCAATGCATGGTATGAATGACAAATGAAGGTGATTTGAATTAGAATTTGCTGCTATTGTAGGAATAGATTAGGTTAGAGCTGACAGAACAGAATTGATGGATTGATGGTTGTACTCAGGGAAAAGGAGTGTCTATTTATCATATTTTACCTAATGCAGTGAGAAGGGTGCTTCTGAGAGCCATCTGATAGGTGAATTCTAACGTACATGCAGCATATAAAATAGAACAGTAGCACGATTACAAAGTACTGTATGGATTTACAATTTAAAAAAATCAGTGTGTAGTATGCAGGAACAGCAGGATAACATTGGTGTAGGGGTCATTCAGGAGCCTAATGGCTGCCCCGTAAGGAGATGCCTTTAAGTTGATTGTGAGTGATTTCACACTCTTGAATCTTCTCCCCGATGGGAGGAGGTAGAATGCAATGTGTCTGGGATGTGATGGGTTGGCAGGTAAGAGGCAGGGCTTGCAGTAAGGAGTGGTGTAATGGGGGGGGGGGGGGGGGTGGAATTGCATGGAACTGAAGAGCCAAGTGGCTAGTAAAACTGCAATTGCTTACCAATCCCTTTTGACTTGCAGAATGTGTTCACAGTTCGCACCGATATAGAGTGACTTGCAAGTTGAGATCTCATCCGAATGAGTGTGTGCTCGTGTTTATGGCGTGACAAACTTAAAACGTTCAGCAGGTTTTGACCTTCTGACTTCAGTGTCATGAGAGAGAGCATGTTTGACATTGAGCTGAAGTACTGACAGATTTTGTGGACATGAAATTGAGCTGGGTCACTTGGTGTTCTTACAGGATATGGAAAGATGAATAATTTGCATTTGTATAGGGTCATGCATGACCTCAGGATGTCCCAAATGATTTACAGACAATTAAAAAGTTCTTGAAGTGCAGTTGCAGGATTACTTTAGGAAGCAAAGTGATTGTTTTGCAGACCTACTTTCACAAATCATTCAGCAGGGAAAAATCCATTGACTGGGATGCTAAAGGGGAAGTTCCCACTGCCCCCACAGCTCCTGACAACTCCTGCAGTCCTGGCAGCCCCCGCTCACTGTCCCTGCCTTGAGGGGGAGAGGGGAGAAGGGTTGTAGGCTGATGGCATCATCAGTCCACCCCTAACCAGCCACTTGCAGCAACTGTTAATTCAGGTCAGGCGGGGGAAACGCAGTGCTCCTCTGATTATCCTTTCCTGAGAAGGGGTGGAATTGGCGACTTGCACCCAAGTCATGGCGCATTCAGAAAGGTACTTCTTTAGGCGTAAGGGCGAAGAACCTCCGCCTTTACAGATGGCTGTTTTCCCTGCATGAAGGTTTCTTAGGATACAGCTGGCATAACCATCAGCACCAAGTAGAATTGCAGAGGTTCTGTCCTTTGTAATTTGAGCTCTCTTTGAGAGGCAAATCTTCCTGGGCTAGAAGGGAAGGTTAAAATAAATCAGTCCAGGTCGCTAATGCTTTGCTCTGCATTCTAAACCCTGCTTCAAAGCTAGTATTTGGGCTGAGAGGGTTGTTGAATCTTATCCTCTCACACCCTCCCCCTCAGCTTTCCTTTCCCTGATGACAGATCTCTAGCCCCATCTTCTTCTCTCAGGCTGTGCAGAGTTGTGAACACAGAACAATCCTGCAAACCACCCACCCCTCCATCGACTCATCTATATTTCCCGCTGTCTTGGGAAAGAAGCCAAAGCATAGGAGGGCTCGTCCAACCCTGTCACACTCTCTTCTCGCCCCTTCCCATCGGGCAGAGGATATATGAGCTTGAAAACATAAACATCCAGACTCCAGGACGCTTAAATAAATCTCTTATTGGTGAAAGATGGTGCTCTTGGATCGTTTGATTTGTTATACCCTGTATATTGTCTTAAACACCATTTTGTCTTATAATACAGCATACAATTTTGTTTTATTATTGCGTTACCTGCTGACTTGCCTGAAGTGCATGCAAAACGAAGTTTTCCACTGTATCGGTACATGTGACAATAAATAATGTGCTCAATTTAAGTTTGAGGATGACTTCTTTCCTCTCCAGAATTGCTGGTTCAGATGTCCAATGTTGAGGCTGAAGACTTTTCCACAGATAGGGCAGGATGTGTTTGGGTAGCTCATGTGGTAGCTTGCTTCTTTCTTTGGGTACACAGCAACTTGATGGTCCCAAGAACAGGTATCTCTAACCAGAGGCCTCTGGTTTAAATCAAGGAGAAAAAGGTTTAGAGGGAAAATAAAGAGGAGTTGCTTTCTGCCCAGCACTGGAATGCACTGCCTGAGAAGGTGGTGAACACAGGCATTCTCACAACCAGACTGAAGTATCCAGAGGAGCACTTGAATTACCAAGGCATAGAAAGCTAGGACCAAGTTCTGGTAAATGGGAATGGTATAGCTGGGTACTTTAATTCAGTGCACAAAAGTGCTGGAGAAACTCAGCGGGTCACAGAGCATCTAAGGCCAATCAACATTTTGGCCTGAACCATACGTTGGGAATGTGGAAAATAGGTAGACGTCTGAGTAAAAAGGTGGAGAGAGGGAGGAAGGGGTAGGAGCACAGACTAACAGCTAAGAGGTAATTGGTGGATACAGGTGCTGACTAGAAGGGAAAGAAGCTAAGAAATGATAGGGGCAGAGGGCTAAGAAGGGTGGCTCTCTGATAAGAGGGGAAAGGAAGGGGGTTGGGAGCTTGGAGGAAAGGAGACAGAGGGGTAGGGAAAGAGGAGGGCTGGCAGAGAGTTTAAAGGAAAATGGAGAAGTTGATGTTAATATTTTATGTTTGGAGATTGCCGAAATGGAATATAAGGTGCTGTTCATCCAATTTGCGGGTGGCCTCAATATGGCAGTACACGAGGCTATGGACAGACAGATAAATGGGAAATGTGTGTACTTGATGGCTGGAACAGACAGTGCGGGCTGAAGGACCCGTTTCTGTGCTGTATGACTCAGTGACCATCTTGTCGGCTCCTTCCCCACTCTGATCAGTCATGGCCCAGAGATTCTCACTGAGGATTTTGCATTTCTTCGCAGAGAATTTGAGCAGTCCATTGAATTTTTCCCTCAGTCCAAATGGTCATCCTTACTGGGCAGAGCTTGGGGAAGAGACTGCCATTGAGATGAACAGTGAGGGTGCCTGATGGAGCTGTTTGGGTCCACTCCTGCAAAGACAGGTGGGATCAGGTTTTTTTTTCCCCCAAATTTCCATTAATGTACATTGTGCATTCATTCTCCATTTCGCACCACTGTGGCACTTTGCTGTTACTACCGCCTTCTATTGTTGTTTGAGGGACTTCCCCTCGGAGTCTAGACTGTGGTCCTTCTCCACAGCGCCCTTGAGGCTGCACCTCAATGTATCCCTCAGCATGTACTCCTGCAGCCTGGAATGTGCCTCGGCAGCATTCGCTCCCCGACATCTTGGTGTACTGAAAGACCAACAAGTTTCGGTCAGACCAAAGGGCGTCTTTCACCAAGCAAATGATCTTTCCAGCAGCCCTGGACGTCTGTCTCTGTATGCGTTCCTGGGAACAGCCCGTACATCAGAGAGTGCGCTGTCATGCTGTATCTAGGGATGAAGTGTGGCAAGGAACCTGCATCCTTCTTCACACATTCAGACACTGAAGGTTTAAGCTACTGTCGCCTGCATTGAGACTGGGGCAACTCCTGACAAAAAGGAAATAAACAAATATAACATTATACTATTAAATTTCAAAGCACTTCACATTTATTCTAAGACTTGAGAAGATAACCTACTATTGGTTAAATAAACACCACCTAAAATACACCTATCCGGTGAGACAATTGGTGATCTTAGTGATTGAGCAAAGATTAGCCAGAAGTCAGGGAAAACTCCCCCTGCTCTTTGAAGCAGTGGAGTGGAACTATTTACAGAAGGCAGGTGAGGTCTTTGCTTTGCGTTAAACAAAACACCTCTGATGACACTGTGGTAAACAAGAGAGACAGCAGGTGCCGGCAAACCTGAGCAACGCACAAAAAGCCAGAGGAACTCAGCGGGTCACGGGAAGGTAAAATGTCGTCAACGTTTCGGGCCAGAACCCTTCATCAGATGATGCCACAATCTCGGTGTGAGCCACTTCAGGCATGGAGAATTTATTTCCCCTTTTGGGAACTCTGAGTATCTTTAGACAATCCAATCTCAAATGGGAAACTGCACCCATCTCCTTTTAAGTTGATCTAATGCTTCTGTCGATATGCTGGCTATGAGCAGTTGACAACAGCCTTGATGTAAACCAGCAAAAATATTTTGCACCAAACAAGCCCTTGTTTCCTTATGATGCTGAATGGTCAATCGTCAGAGGCCTTGCTCCATGTGTAGCTGTGGCAGGGAGTGCAGGCCATTACAGCCTACAAAGTGAGGATGAACAACATAGACGGCTGTGATGCTTCACTACCTGATGAGCTGAACACCTTCTATGCCCGCTTTGAGAAGGAGAAGCCAAACAGTGCCAACTAGAATTCCCGAAAAGGCTGAGGACCCTGTGATGTCTGTCTCTGAGGGCGATGTCAGAACATCATTCAAGAGGGTGAACCCTCGAAAGATGTCAGGCCCTGATGGTGTACCTGAGAGGGTACTGAAAATCTGTACCTACCAACTAGCCAGAGTGTACACGGACATTTTCAACCTCTCTTTGCTGCAGTCAAAGGTTCCCTTTTGCTTCAAAAGGGCATCAGTCATCCTGGTGCCCAAGAAGAGTAGTGTGAGCTGCCTCAGCGACTACCGCCCAGTAGCACTAACTTCTACTGTGATGAAATGCTTCGAGACGTTGGTCAAGGCCTGAATGAACACTTACCTAAGCAAAGATCTGGACCTGCTGCAATTTGCCTATCATCACAATTGATCCACAGCAGATGCAATATCGCTGGCTCTCCACTCAGCTCTGGATCACCTTGAAAACAGCAACTCATACATACGGCTGCTCTTCATAGACTACAGCTTGGTCTTCATTACCATTATTCCCTCATTGCTGCTCAAGATGCTACAAAGTCTAGGCTTCTGTAGTACCCCCTCTGCAACTGGATCCTTGACTTTCTCATTGGAAACCATGTCTCCTTCTCACTGATCATCAACACAGGCACATCCCAAGGATGCATGCTCAGCCCACTGCTCTACTCACTATAGTGGACTGTAGAGAGTACTGACTGTGGCCAGGCACAATTCCAAAGCTATTGACGTTTTCCAGTGACTCCACAGTTGCCAGCAGAATGAGGAAGCGTACAGGAGGGAGATAGATCAGCTTGTTGAATGGTGTATTGACAACAACCTTGTGGTCAATGTTAGCAAAACTAAGGAGATGATTGTGGCCTTCAAGATGAAGCCAGGGGAACATGACCCAGTCCTCATTGACGGCTCAGTAGTGGAGAGGGTCAAGAACTTCAAATTCCTGGGTGTCAACATCTCTGAAGATCTGACCTGGAGCCTCCACGTTGATCCAATCACAAAGAAGACTCTCCAGCGGCTGTACCTTATGAGGTGTCTGAGGAGATTCGGTACGTCACCGTAGACTCTCAAAATCCTCTACAGGTGTACCATGGAGAGCATTCTGGCTGGATGCATCACTGTCTGGTATGGAGGCACCAACTCCCAGGACAAGAATAAACTCCAGAAGGTTGTTAACTCAGTCTGTGACAACATGGGCACCAGACTTCACTCCATCGAGGACATCTACACGAGGTGGTGTCTTTTAAAAAAAAAACAGCCTCTATCCTCAAAGACCCCCAACACCCAGGCCATGCCCTCTTCACTTTGCTGCCATTGGGGAAAAGGTACAGGAGTCTAAAGACAGCGGCACAAGGACAGCTTCTTCCCTGCTGCCACCAGATTCCTGAATAATCAATGAACCAAAGACACTGCCTTACTTTTTGTGCACTATTAATTTTATTTAAAATAGTGTCTCAACATAATAATTTGAATGTTTTCACTGTGAGGCTGCCACAAAACACTGAATTTCATGACTTGTTCATGGCAATAAATCCTGATTCTGATTCTTGTGCCTGCAGTCATTGAAGTCTGGGCCATCATGATGTTGGCTTTTCTTTCATTGTCTCTGCCTCCATGCCCATTTTATTGACAAGGAATCTTCACCAATCCACTGACCCTTCTCATGCACCAAACACTCCTCCTTGAAGCCTTCATCCTGTCAGAACCTTTTCCTTTCAATCTTTTCATTTCCATTTGCTGCCGTGATATCACTAGGCACTCCCCTCACTCACCCCAACCTCACCCTATCTGACTGCGTCATGCTTCATTCACTTGACACTAATCCCAACCATGTCATCACACCCGGCGACAAGGCAAATGCCATATAGTATGGCAGACTGACGCCCTACCTTTCGGAAGCCAGGCGGCAGCTCTTCCTACCTACCCCTGTCTCCACTAATGAATATCTGGCCATTTTCATTGCATCAGGAGATCTCCCCTCCACAGCCTCCAACCTGATGGTGCTCTAACCTTGGACTTCCCATTTCTACCAAGATCCACAAGCAGAATCAGGATTTATTGTCATGAACAAGACATGAAATTCGGGGTTTGCAGCAGCCTCACAGTGAAAACATTCACATTATAACCATCTTACATTGCTTACAGAAAAATAATAATAATAACAGTGGATGAAAAGTAAGGCAGTGTCTTTGGTTCATTGATTATTCAGGAATCTGATGGCAGTGGGGAAGAAGCTGTCCCTGTGCCATTGAGTGCTTGCCCTTTAGGCTCCTGTACCTTTTTCCTGATGGTAGCTTTTTAAAGACACTTCCTCGTGTAGATGTCCTTGATGGAGTGACGTCTGGTGCCTGTGATGTCGCATGCTGAGTTAACAACCCTCTGGAGTTTATTCTTGTCCTGAGAGTTGGCGCCTCCATACCAGGCAGTGATGCAACCAGCCAGAATGCTCTCTACCGTAGACCCATTCATGCCACCTGTCTTTGCCCCGCTGAACCTCCTTGTACCTTGACTCCATCCTTTCTCCCAATAGTATGGGAGAAACTCAGCAGGTCATACAGCATCAATAGGAAGTAAAAGGCACTTACTATGGGGTGGTGCATGAAATACTGAGTTTCTCCAGCGCTTTGTGTAGTGCACTAGGCCCCTATATCTGCGGATTTTCTTGTTTAACTCCAAGCTTTTGAGAATCTGGTTGGTGGCACCAGGACAACAATCTTACTGACAACATCAAGAAAACCAAGGAACTGTTTGTTGATTTTAGGAAGTGGAGGATGAGAGGCCATTCATCTGTCTGCATTGATGGGTTGGAGGTTGAGAGAGTGAGAACCTTTGAGTTCCCGGAAGTTCATATTCCAGAAGACTTTTCCCGGAGTTGACACATTGAGGCATCCATGAAGAAGGCACAATGTCTTTCCTTTCTGAAGCATCTGAGGAGATTTGGCATCAGGTGCACTGTGGAATGTATACTGGCTAGTTGTATCACAGCCTTGTTTGGCAATTCAAGTGGCCTGGAACACAGACGGCTGGAGAAGATTGTTTAAAAATAGCCAACTCCATCAGAGGCTCTAACCTCTCAACCGTTGCTCTGCCTCAGGAAGGCAACCAACATCATAAAGGATCGCCATCACCTTGGTCATAATCTCTTTTCACAGCTACCTTAGGGCAGAAGGTACAGACGCCTGAAAACGATGTTCAAGAATTGTTTCTTTCCAACATCTTATCAGACTCTTGAACCTCTACCTGGTATGCTAATCATAAGCTGCTCTGACACCATAAAAGGATTGTCCACAGTATTGTAATTAGCATATTTTAGCATAAATAACTGAATATTCATCTTCTGTATGTATTGTCTTTTTTAATTTAATTCATTTAGTTTGCTATCATAGTTTTTTTTACAAAGTTACCCTTTCAGCTACAGCGAGCAAAGATTTCAGTTAGAATGTATTTTGTTCAAAGTTTATGTCTATAAACACCTGATCATCATTATCAGTGTTTTATTTCCTTTTAGCGGCTTGCTAAACAAACTTGGCGTTAAAATATGTGAAAATAAACGAATGAACAGGCAGTAGAGGAATAGGAATCGTGTTCAGTCAGAAGAAATTTACCTTAATCTGGCATCAGGCTCAGGGCAGACGCCATGGGCTGAAGGATCTATTCCTTTTCTGTACTCTTCTATGTTTAACTTCCTGCCTTTTTGGAGCTTGTAGTGAATATGTGTTGGAGTGGGAAAGTGAACAGCAGAGGTGGGCCCAGGTGGAGTGATGTGGTGTGGATTGGTACAAATTTTGAGAGGGAGGGGTAATGTCTGCAAGCTGATAGATGGTGGGGATGGGACAGGTGAGAGGGAGCGCAGTATCCGCATCAATTCAAGTAGAGGAGGGTGGTTTCAAGCAAATCACTAGGGGATTTTAGTCAGAAGATCAGCAGGGCTTAGGGAATTAGCAGAGAGAAGGGGAGGTGAGTGGTAACAATGGAGAGCTAATGGTGCTGTGTCCAGGAGCAGTCCAGGTGGGGTCCTGCAGTTTAAATACATAACTGCATTTTCCTGCCTCCCTGTGCACAGTAGGATTTTGCACAGGTGGCTTCTGCTAGCTTTCTGCATCATTTGACATTGGCATGTATGCCCAGCAGTTTCTCCACCAGTGCATCACAAGAACTGGCAGCTGATTCATCCCACAATTTTCTGGCTCTGACCTGAAGAGGGTTGTCCAACCTAGATGTCTGGGAATCCTTGCTCCATCCCCATTTCTGCCTCATTTGCTTGTCTGGCTCCTGCTTGTGCATCAGTGCTATTCCCTTTAACCACTTCCTGTGAGGGAGGTATTACACTTAACCTCTCTTGTGGAAAGCATATTTCTCCTGAGTGCATGACTGGATTTTAAATATTAAATTTAGACAACCAGCAATGTTGATGGGCCATTTCAGTCCAGGAGTCCATGCCGCCCAATTAAATTGCAAATGGTACACTTCTTCAAACGGTGGGAGGAAATTGGAGCCCCCTGGGGAAAATCCATGCAAACATGAGGAGAATGTACAAACTCCTTACAGACAGCATGGGATTCGAACCCTGCTCCCAATCGCTGGCACTTTAAAGGTGTTGTGCTAACCGCTACGCCAACCGTGCCCCCTCATATTTATAAAGGTTCTTGTTTGGAATGCTTAGTCCTGTTCTCCCTCTTGCACAATGGGAAACATCATCTCTGCATCCCTGTGGTTCTCAACCTTTTTCTTTCCACTCACATACCACTTTAAGTATTCCCTATGCCATATGTGCTCTGTGGGATTGCTTAAGGTGCCATGTGGGTGGAAAGAAAAAGTTTGAAAACCACTGTTTTAATCGTACCTCATTGACTTGTTCTGTGCATGGTTTCATAACACCAAAGGAAATGGGCCAATGACAATTCTTCTCAAGCAAAATATTTCCGTAACAATTGGTTCTAGAGCAGTGATTCTCAACTTTCTCTTCCCACTCACGTCCCACCTTAAGCAATCCTTACTAATCACAGAGCACCGATAGCATAGGGATTACTTACAGAGGTACGTGAGTGGAAAGAAAAAGGTTGAGGACCACTGCCACCCTTCACTTCTTCCTGGGGAAAAGTTTATGATTGTTCACTTTATCCATGCCTCATATGATTTTATAAACCTCTATAAGGTCACCCCTCAACTTCCTGTGCTCTGGGGAGCAAAGACCCAGCCTCTCCCTTTTTCTCAAGCACTCTGCTGCTGATGGATCATCTGGTTGTGACATGGCCTGTGGCTCACTGGAAGCCTTCATGTCCCTGAGAGGCAAAGTTTTACCTTCAAATTTCATTCCAATTCTTGAGCTTGTATTCTGATTGACCGACGGCCAACCTTTGCTGCCTTTGCATTGACACTGGACGACAAGGAGTAATGTTTGGAGTGATACGCTGTCAGGATCTGCCTTGAGATATTAAACTGAGGCCTTGACTTCCCGTTCAAATGTGCATTTGAAAAATGAATTTTTCCAAGAAGAATGAGGAATTTATTTTAGTGCCCTGGATTATATTTCGGCTCAACTTGCCCATGTTGACCGAACTTTTGGTTCGGTGCGGACTAGAAGGGCCTAATGGCCTGTTTCCGTGCTGTAATTGTTATGTTATGTTTATGTTATGTTATCTTCCTGAGATCATCCTCTATCCCTCTAAATCTTTCCTGTCCATGTTCCTGTATGTTACAATGGTCTCTGCTTCCTCTGGCAACTTGTTTCCTACATCCACTTCCTTCCATGTGAAGAAGGTGGGCTTCATGTCCCTTTTAATTCTTTCCCCTCTCCCCTTAAATCTATGTCCTCGCCTTAAGATCCCCCTGCACTGGGGGAGAAAGGCTGTTTCTCTTTTCTATACCCATCACGATTTTTATAAATCTCTGTAAGATTCCCTCTTTACCTCCTCCACTCTAAGGAGAAAAGTCCCAGTTTATCAAGCCTCTCTCCTTAAAATTCAAGTCTATCAGACCCGGTAACATTTTTTGTGAATCTTTTCCACATCCTTTCCAGCTTAATGATATCTTTCCAAAAGCTGGTTGTCCAGAACTGCGCCCAGTGCTCCAACTGTGGTCTCACCAACATCTTGTACTATTGCTTTATGATGGCCCTCCACCTTTACTTAATGCCCTGACTGCAGAAGGCAAGCTTCTGTTTACTTGTGTTGCTACTTTTGTGTAACCATATACATGTAGCCCTGTCTTTTTGTTCTACAACACTCCCCTGCCTTTGTTTAACCTATACAGTAACCGTTTCCTGCAACCAATATTTTCAGAGAGATGATCTGATTCTGATCTTACTATTTTCAGGATCTTGGTAACTTTATTTGGGATGTCCAGGGGCTATAAAAAGTGGCACATAAATGCAGGTTGCCTCTCCATTCTTTGTACCTCCTATGCTACACCGGCCGCAGAGCCGAATGGTGCTGCTTGGTGCTGCCAACCTTTGCTGCCTTTGCATTGACACTGGACTACAAGGAGGCCATTGTTTAAGGGAGGGAAGCTGTTCATACATACAAAGCTGGTGCTGTTGGAATCAATGGGAGCTGTGTTGGTGACAGCTTGGCTGGCTGAACAGCAGCATTTGAGAGTGGGCAGAGTTTGCAAGTGCCGTGGTTGTTTGTTTTGCAAAGGAGGTAGCACTGGAAGGAAGCAGAAATATATTGGCACAAGAAGTTGGTATCTTGGCAGTGTGTCTTATGTAATGGTATGACTGGATCTAGCTACTGTTCTCTTTGAAGCTATTATGTGAAAATCATGACCATATCAGAGATGGCTAGGATCATCCGTGTTGTGGGAATGATGGAGAGAAAGGTGGTATAGCCTTCCTCCCTACCTCCGTCCACATGAGCAGTACAAGAAAGAATTGGTCTTGTGTCCCCTTGGGACTGACTGATCTGATCTTGCCCACTGCTTTCCTAACTGTTCTTCATATTCTATGATTCTCCCATAGCTCAAAAATCTGGTGTCTCGACACTGCATATGTACAATTATTTAGCCCTCCCATGGATAAAATTATTCCAGAAATCTACAACCCTTTGGGAGAACAAAATCTCTCCTTGTCTTTGTCATAAATAGACTGTCCCTTATTCTGAAATGGTCTTCACGTTCTAGATTTCCCTATGCAGAGGAGTGTCCTTACCACGTCTACCTTGTTGAACTCCCTTGGTATCTACTATTTCAGAGAGATTCTCTCTCTTTTAAGCATGAATGAGCGTGACTGTAACTTTGATTGTCATAAGTCATCTACTTCATTCCAGGAATCAAGGGGTGTGACCTTTATTTGAATTGCTCTCAATACAAGTATAAGCAGAGCAAAACTGACTACAGTAATCAAGGTGTGATTTTGCCAAGGTCATGTACAATTAAGTTGTAGCAAGACTCCCTTTTTTTTATTTTCCATCCCTTGTGCAATAAAACCCAACATACAATTTATCTTCCTAATTATCTCTATCTACATGTAAACTTAACACTTCATGTATGATTTCACTTAACCCCTCTGTAGCAGTGCATTGTATTCTCTTCCACCAACGCATGTTCTATTATTCTCCTCTTTCTACCAAGAAGGATATCCTCATATGCTATACTTTGTTTTAAGGAAGATAAGATAAGAAGACATATGTACAAAGCGAAGGGAGGAAAGTTTAGGGGAGACATCAAGGGTAAGTTTTTTACACAGAGTTGTGGGTGCCTGGAATGCATTGCCAGGGGTGGTGGTGGAGGCTGGAACAATAGAGGCAAGAGACTCTCAGACAGACACATGGATGAATGAAAAATAGATGGTTATGAGGTATGGAAAGTTTAGTTTTTTGTGTAGGCACAACATTGTGGGCTGTGCTGTAATGTTCTACGTTAAACTGGTGGTGCACCTAATGGTGAATAAACATAATTAGATATTGTGCTTTGTGATGGCTTCTATATTGGAGGAGATTACAAAAGAGAAAAGAACAACATTTAATTTGTCCTTTCTAAAAAAGGATTGTTGAAGAATGAACCATGAGCATTAAAATTATCGAAGAGTTTCTTTGCAATGTTTCAATTTTTTGGGGTCTAAACTAGGAGCCATAAACATCATAAAAATGGCAATTGTTGGAAATACCCTGCAGGTCAGGCAGTATTTGTGGAGAGCCAAAAAAACAAGTTAATGTTTCGGGATGGTGACCATATTTTATGGCTGAAGTCTTAATATAAGATATCCATTGTATTTATATATGTATGCATCAGATCAAATATAGCAATTGTACATGCAAATGCATGGGATGCATATTTCTGGAAGAAATTATCTTCATTCTGAGAAGAAGACAATGAATGCATGTGAAGGACGTGGAGAGGTTAAAGTGGATAGCAGAGATGGAGTTAAGAAGTTGTTGGAGCATGAAAGGATCTATTGATGTCAGATGAGGTCAGGCAGGAGATTGGTTTTGTGGAGTGCAGACACCACCATTATGAGGCTGGACAGAATGGTCTGATGCTATTCTCTGAATTTCATTCAATTTTATATCAGTCTCAGGATCTCCCTTGAAGATGATGGGAGGAGAACCAAAGGAAGGTTCCATGTAATGGAGTGGTGCCATTCTCCAATTTAATAATCTTTGTTCTGGAAACATCTTCAACATGCCATGGTTTGAGACATGGGCTTCATTTCTGGGTGGCGTATTATTGTATTGGTCAGTCTTTGCCCCGGAACCAAAGTTTATGAAAGTCTTTTTGAGTGCTGGTTGTAACAAAGAGCATGATGTGCACCTGGGAAAGCATCAACTCAATGACTGTACCCCCATAGCATTGCTGGAGGCTAATTGAAGGAGCAAGAGTGGTACTGCTGAGGCATAGGACAAATATTAGCTTGATGAGTTGAGGGAAGCGATGTTTATAGATGGGGTTGGTTTGTGAAGAATAAAGCTTCATATCGGTTCACTGTGAGTGGAGCTCCACTCCTGAGCTAATTTGTTTGACCACATTTATGAGGAGGATAGATAAGGATCTTTTTCTATTAGTGGGATATCTCTAACAAGAGGACAAAGGTATAATGTGAGAGGTAGGAAGTTTCAAGCGGACGCGACGGGGAGTGTTCTCCCCACAGAGAGCAGGTGGAATTTGGAGCACACGCCCTAATTGGTGGCAGAGGTAAGTATTCTCACAGCCACTGAAGCACAGGAGGCTACAGACCAAATGAGGGTAAATGGGAATACCATAGATAGGTACAATGGTCAGCATGAATGTGATGGGCCAAAAAGCCTGTTTCTGTGCTGTATGACTCTGTGTGTGTGTGTGTGTGTGTGTGTGTGTGTATATATGTTGTGGCTGTAACTTGCACTAATAAATAGCTGGATAGTGAATCCCTGGACACGTTTACAGCACCAACATGGGATGCAAAAGGAGTTTCACGTGTGGCTTGATAGTATAGTGGGGGCTTTCCACTGTACCCATACCTGGAACAGACTGCTGATGGGATTATAAAGAATATCTGTGGTGTGCTCACCATTTGCTCTCAATTCCAACCTCCTGTCCTGTCTTTGTTTTGACGTTCTGTTGAAGGAGACCAGCAAATACAGGCAGAGATGGTCACAGTCAGTACATTCCAACTCAAAGCACAGAAAGAAGGGATCGGCAGGGATTGTGAAATTCATATTGGCCATTGTACATACCCCTCAGCAATGAAATTCTTGCTCTTCTTGCATCTGTGCCATGGGAGGGGTGTTTTTTGCATCTGGTGATATTTTGCTGTTGTCTTTTTTGTCTCTCTGCTGGCTCTCAAAACCCAGTTTGAACTTGGAACAAGTTGCTTGCTCCATTGGAAGCCTGCATGTCTTGTCGAGCTTGTTGCATAAATGTAGATGGCAGGGCATCCAGGATAGTTCCTTCCTCAGAGCACCCTGAATGGTTGCATGATAGTGTGTGCACCTTGCAATGATCAAAGAAAGGCAGAATTTGGCTTTCTGTGGTGTCTTTTGCCAACTAGCACGTTTGAAGGGCAATACACAAACATGCTGGAGAAACTCAGCAGCTCACGCAGCATCCACAGGAACTAAATGGGTTAACTAACTTTGAAGCCTGAGCCCTTTGTTGCACTGGAGCCCAGCATCTGCAGATTTTCTTGTTTAATTACATGTGAAGCGCCTTGTCAGTATTTGTGTTCTTCAGGTATATGCTCTGGAAACGGTACTGCCAGTTTGAGGACGTTGTACTTCTATTAAAGTTGAATCAGGCAAACAGCAGAGAGCTGGTAGTGCAAAATTTTATGTTCACCTGGAAAGAGAAAGAGTTTAATGTCCCATTTGATTCAAACAAAACATCACTGACAATGGTCCTGATGGTGTTAACCCAGATTTCTCGCTCAACTCTCTTGAGTGGGGCTGGAACCATTGGTATTCAGACTCTATGTACTCTCCACTGAGCCAAGACTGACATAATATGAAAAGTAGATACAGCTGGCCTGGCGATGTTAAGGCAGCAAAAATATAGTGCTTTTAATATGGGAACTTGAGAAAGAATACTCCTTCCAGATGTTCCTGCCCAGCTGTCCAAGGTTGCAGTTCACCTCTAGTGTTTGCCTTTTGCAAGTCTATAATACCAGATGTTGTTTGGCTTGTCTTAGCTTGACACAATTCCCAAATATTTCTGGGATGTGTGCGTCAATTATTTAGAATGCAAACTTTCAACAAGTTTCTCATCAAGTGGCTTCCTGCTCCAGTGGTTGCTCCTTCTTTACCTAATCGAAATCTGAACTCGCCTCCATGCCCTTGTGACTTTGAAGCTATTGCTGTGCGCTCCTGGCTGCCCTGCCCTTTGCATCTTTGGCAAGCTGCTCATTCATGTCTACTGCTGGTGTTCAGTGAATTTGAATGAACAGCTTTACAGTGCCTTTGGGGGCAAATAACCTTTCCGACTAATGTTGTTGCTGTCTCCCTGGCAAAAGAAAAATCCCTGGGGTGAGCGAGGAATTATAAAGCAAACAAGTTAAGACCAAAACGCACTGAAAGTTTCTGCTCCCTTGAGTGCTCATGTTCACCCATTTGTGTTTCCCACTTCTATGTCTCTTTCCTTTCAATGTCATGCTTCTACACTCTGTCCATCTCTCTCCCTCTCTTTTGCATTCTCTCAGTAGGCCCTTTTAAGCTGCCGTGTAAAATGGGGTTAACCAGGCAATTTGCCCGGTTAGCGCCCCACTCACGCAGAAGTTAAAAAGGGTCCAATTTGGTCGTCATGGTCCTATTCCAACCGGGTCCCTGACCTACCTCAGAAGTAGTCAGGGAACCCAGTTAAATTTACCTAGCTTGTGCGTTGGCGTCACAGGGAAACCTCTGGCTGAAGTGCCTGCGGCAATCGACAGGAGAGAGGTCGCTGCCATGGTGGGGGGGTGGGGGGAGAGAGGAGAGGGGTCACTGCCACGGTGGGGGGGGAGAGGGGTTGCTGCCATGGGAGGGAGAGGAGAGGGGACACTGCCATGAGGGGGGAGAGGGGTCACTGACATGGAGGGGGAGAGAGTAGGGGGCCGCAAACTGCTGCTTCTGTGAATGCCACTCCAGTTCACAGTGACAGTTCAATGTTTGTGGCAGCAGGACGTTGCTGGGGTGGGGGGGGGGGGGGGCGGGGAGGTGTGCGACTGACAGGATTGAGGGTGATTGACTGGGGGGGTGATTGACATTGGGTGGTGACTAACGGCCGGGGGTGACTGACGGCCAGTGGGGGTGGCGGGGGAGACTTACCGATAGTTCCTGAGAATGCGTGACACGCCATTTACCATGTCATCGTGGGGGCGGGATCCCCCTTAACTCAGCGGGTTGGCGATTTAATGGGTCGATCCCCCCCTGCAATTTAAAAGGTGCTTCCAGCACCTTTGCCTCAGTAATCACACCTGGGACCCAGGAGGGCTACCCAGGTGCTGCAGTTTAAAAGAGCCTATTGTGTCTCCCACCATCAAGTTCTCTGACACAACCCTGCTCTTGACTATTCAGAAGGCTCTCTGTCATTATCATTGCCACTTGCCCTCTCCAGAGAAACAACGACTGCTGGAAACAACTCAGTAGGTCAGTCCGCATCGGTGGAGGGGGAAAACAGAGTTCATGTTTCAGTTCTGACAAAGGCCTAGGGCTTGAAAATTTAGCACTATTTTTCCTGTCCACTGATGTGGTCTGATCTGCTGAATGTTTCCAGCATTTTCTTTTTGTTTAAATTTTGGTTTTCTAACATCTCCAAGGCTTTCCCCCTGATTTTGTTCCCTGTCATTCATCTACTCTGTTGCTCTTTCTTTCCCCAGGCTGGTGTCTTGAGTTGAGCTCATGCACTTTCTTACCCTTTGTCTGTTCTCGTCTGACCCTTTTCAGTGTTGCCTCCTGCATGCCGAATTCTACTCACTTCTCTCTGCGTTCCTGGTTCAGGTGTCTTCGGTGGGCAGTTTCCTTGAACTTCTTCCTCTACAAGACAAGTAGACCAGAGCCACCACCACTCCTAACCTCCACGTCATAACCAAAGAGAATTTGCTTCAGCCCTCATTCAATGTCATGGGTGCACTGAAGCAATCACCATAGTTTGAACTTTTTTTTAAGCCACCGATCTTTCTTCTGCTCAGTCTACTGCATTCCAGTCTCTGGGGAAAGGCATGCTGTAGGGTTGCTTTAGATTCCACAAAAAAGAAAAGAAATCTGCACCACCTTTTGGGTCAGTGCACAGCTCTTTAAGGCCACTAAAGTATTCTTTATGTGCCAACAAATACATGGCAGAAACTAGGATGTAATGGTTTTGGTGATGTCTATGGAATAAGCCAGGATACTCCTGTCCATGTGATTCTTGGTGTCCCCCTGTTCCCTCATGTGAAGGATATCTCTTCCCAACTCCATACCTACCCATCCGCTCTGCAATTTCGGGTCCAGAGCTCAAGCACAGCACTTCTTCACTTTGGTAACACTTAGATACCCAGAAAATCAAAACTAAGCCTGCAGAAATCGACACTCTAAACAATCACTCAGCCATTTAGGGAGCATCTGTAGAGAAAGAGAAGGAGAAAATAAGAGAGCAGGGCAGGTCTAGGCCCCTGCATCAGAGACAGATGGTGGATGCAGCATTAAAGCCGTGTTCTGTTTCCTTTTCCCTTTGGAACCTTCTCCTTTGCCCCCTGTAAGTCTTCCTCCTGCATGCCATTTATCGATATCCTTGTTGTTAATTTTTTTATTTAATTTTAAATATTTTTAGTTTAGAGCTGCCCAAATACACAAATTAAGCTACAATCCCCATGTGTTCTTTTTCGGAGGGTGGGAGGAAACCAGAGCACTCAGAGGAAACCCATGTCGGTTATAGGGAGAGCATACAAACTCCATAGAGTTGCATTTGAACCTGGGTTACTGGTGCTGTAATAGCCCTGCGCAGCACTAACTGTGTCAAGCTGTTGAGAATGAGATCTCGTTTATTAGAATCGTACCTCGAATTGCCAACCAATCCTTAGCTGCAATCCTACTAACTTTCCAAGCATGACTTCCTCTCTTCATCATCACCACCAGTTCCTTGCAGATGATCTCCTCAATCCCAGGCTGGCTTTCTTTCTTTTCGGGGACACTGAACCTCCTCCCTCTTTTCAACTCTCCAACCTGGACCACACCCCTGCTTCAGTGATAACAGGCTTCTTACCAAAATCCCATGGCACATTGGGGAGCAAATCTTCCCCTCTTTGTGACAGGATTGATCCAACACCCATACCACCAGCAGCACAGCTGACATCGAATTCTATTCTCGCACTTCTTTGTACCCACAGTGTTCCAAGCAACGTATTCTCCTCCTGATCCTGCCTGGTTACCACTGGAACTTCACAGGCCCTTCCTGTTTCTCGTGTCATGGCTGCCTTTTTTTAATATAATTTTTTTAATTTTTCACACTGTGAACCATATCAACCAAAACATGTACAAACGTTTCTCATTAAATTTACACAGTGGTCTTTTCTCCCCTTTTTTTTCCCTTTCCCTCCCTCCCCTCTATCCACCCCCCCTCCAAAACCCATAAATATTCAACATATGCAATACAATCAAACCATAAACAATATTTTCACACAAAGGAAAATAAACAAGAAAAATGTGTCATCTATTTATTACACACTGAATCTAGTCGCTTTGTCTTCTTATCTTTTTCATTCTCATTTTAGGGATGGAGGTCGTAGGCAAGCTCTCTCTGATATGTTCCATGTACGGTTCCCAAATTTGTTCAAACATTGTGACTTTATTTTTTAAATTATATGTTATTTTTTCCAATGGAATACATTTATTCATTTCCATGTACCATTGCTGTATACTCATGCTCTCTTCCATTTTCCAAGTTGACATTGTACATTTTTTTGCTATTGCTAAGGTTATCATAATGAATTTTTTTTGTGCTTTATCCAATTTGAGGCCTAATTCTTCTTATGTTACTTAAAAGAAATATCTCTGGTTTTTCTGGTATGTTTTTTTTTGTAATTTTATTTAGTATCTGATTTAATTCTTCCCAAAATGTATTCACTTTCGTACATGCCCAAGTTGCATGTAATGTTGTTCCCATAAGAACATAGGAACATAGGAAGTAGGAACAGGAGTAGGCCAAAAATGGCCCATCGAGCCTGCTCTGCCATTCAATACGATCATGGCTGATAAGAGAGCAGGGCAGGTCTAGGCCCCTGCATCAGAGACAGATGGTGGATGCAGCATTAAAGCCGTGTTCTGTTTCCTTTTCCCTTTGGAACCTTCTCCTTTGCCCCCTGTAAGTCTTCCTCCTGCATGCCATTTATTGATATCCTTGTTGTTAATTTTTTAATTTAATTTTAAATATTTTTAGTTTAGAGCTGCCCAAATACACAAATTAAGCTACAATCCCCATGTGTTCTTTTTCCACCTACCTGCCTTCTCCCCATTTCCTTCTTACAGTGAAAACATCTATCCGATAATGTTGAATCCCATTTTTTTAATATTTGAGGAGTGATATATACCCTGTGTAACCAATTATACTGTATCATGCGTAACCTTGTGTTTATTGTATTCTTCATCGTTCCAGAACATAACCTTTCCCATACTTTATTTTTTATCTTTATGTTTAGATCCTTTTCCCACTTCTGCTTAGGTTTATAGTTTATTTCATTTTCCTTTTCTTGCAGCTTAATGTACATGTTCGTTATAAATATTTTAATTATCATTGTGTCCATAATCACATATTCAAAGCTGCTTCCTTCTGGTAATCTCAAGATGTTTCCCAATTTATCCTTTAAATAGCTTTCAATTGATGATGTGTGCATGCTGCCTTGATGCTATTGTTCTTTCACAGGTTGTGGGCATCACATCAGCCATCACCTCTCTGCCCCATCTCTATCTCAAATCATCGGACTTTCTGCCTGAAATCCATGACCAGAGATTCCTGCTGTCTCTGGAGGGGACAGAAGCTGCTGTCACAATTGAATCCATAAGCCCCATTCTCTGAATGCAGTTTCAGTCCAAATCTGGGGTCTACTGGAGGCTGAAGCAGGTGGTTTACACCTTTACCTGCTGGACCCCAAGAAGAGCTGCTGACCATGTATCGCTTCACCTCTCTGACCACCCAGTTGTCCACTCCATAATGTATCCTGCTTTGCTCATCTTAGACTGAAACCCTCACCCTATCTTATGATGGCACCAGGCCTCACTATCGCAATGCACTCCTGCGGACCATCCCAAATCTCGCTGCCCTTGGTCAAATTTGTAAAAGCAATTGAGAGTTGTCGAATAACAGAGCACAGAAATGGTCCTCGTGGCCCATTATACGCACACTGGCCATCATGCACATTTTCAGAAATCTCCTTTCGACCTTTCAAGGCACCAGGACTATAGCCTTCTACATCGTGGGCATTCAGGTATTCTTCCAGATACTGTTGTGAGAATCTTTGCCTTTGCCATCGCATCAGGCAGCATGTTCCCCATTCTAACCAGCTCCTGGGTCAGTGGTTCTCAACCTTTCCTCTTTCCACTCACATACCACTTTAAGTATTCCCTATGCCATACATGGTCTGTGATTAGTAAGGGATTGCTTAAGGTGGTATGTGGGTGGAAAGAAAAAGTTTGAAAACCACTGTTTTAATCGTACCTAATTGACTCGTTATATGCATCATTTCATAACTCCAAAGGAAATGGGCCAATGACAAATATTTCCATAACAATTGGGTCTAGAGTAATGGTTCTCAACCTTCCCTTCCCATTCACATCCCACCTTAAGTAATCCCTTACTAATCACAGAGCACCTATGGCATAGGGATTACTTAAGTGAGTGGAAAGAAAAAGGTTGAGAACCACTGCCCTAGGTGGAACAATTCGATTACTCAGACCACTCTGCCCTGGGGAAAGCTTTTATCTTATCTACCTTATCTGTAATTTTCATAAAATGTACATCTCTGGACTTCCCTCTGCCTTCAAAAACTAAACTCAATCCATCCTGTCTTTGTAACTAAAACACTCCAACCTTTGTTCCTTCTCTTGTTCAGTCACGTCCTTCCTCCCATCATCATGGGTGACCTTAACATTGGACCAAGCCTATGAGCTGATGTGCAGAATGTATCACAGGATCAGTTTTGGTTCTCCTGTAATACTGACCTCTTAAAGGTTTTGTTTCCCATTCACCCCACCCCAACAAACTACTCCCTCCCCCCACACCCTGACTGATTCACTATTGTTAGCTGCAACTGGAGATTATATTTTACAATTTCCACACTAAACATCTTCACTTCTACACTAACAGAATCCAAGAGAGCTACAGTATGAGACGCACCCTTCATTTCACCATGAACTTCGCTGTTACATTCAGCGCATATTAACTCCCTTTTTTTATTCTCCCCATATTCCCATCAACTTCTTCTAGATTCCAACATTCACTTGGGGGCAATTTACATTTGTTAATTAACTTCCCAGTTCGTATGTCTGTGGAACATGGGAGGAAACTGGAGCATCTGGTTTAAACCCACGCTATTGGAGGAAGAATGTGTAAACTCCATACAGATGGGAATGGAAGTGGGGATTGAATCCTGGTCTCTGTTACTGTGAAGGGGTGGCTCCACTGGCTGTGCTACTGTTCAGCCCAAAAAGTGGCTTCTTAAACCCCATCTCATTGATCATTCTGCTAAGACCTAACCCTACCCTTTCATACACTTTACCACTTTAATTTATGTGTATGCGCTCACTGCATCTGTTACACCATCTCCCTTGCTGTTTGGTAATCATGGTGAGATTTGTTTATTGATCTTTCTCCATTGATGTATTTGAGAAAGGACTGCTGGCATTGGAGAGGGTTTGGAGAAGATTTACTAGAATGAAACCATATGAGGAATGGTTATTGCCTCTTGAACTGTACTCATTGGGAGTACGGGAGGATGAGGGTGTGTGGTGCGCTGAGGTAGCAGCTAACAAGCACAAACTCAGAAAAGACTGTACAACAGGCTTTATTCCTTTTCTTTTCTTTTTCAATCTTTTTATTATTATTATAATTTATAAACACATACAGATCAAAGAGATAAAAAAAATACATAGTAAGTAATGAATTAATACAGAGATATTAAACAATAATATTACAGAATAAAAATATATCATAAAAAAATTTTTTTTGATCAGTTTAGGGTGTGAACTATCTCTAAAAAAAAGATATAATTAATAACAATATATGAAAAAAGAGAAAAAAAAACACCAAAAAAGAAGAAAAAACAAATCTGAATTAAAAAAAACTTTAAAAAAAACCTACAGATATAGCTAAACCACGCCGATCACTCCGATCTCATCTTACAGCCCAATTATCATACATAATCATAGAAAGAAAACAGAGCCAGATCAACTCACCACAAATGAAAATATTGAATAAATGGTCGCCAGGTTAACTCAAACTTAGAAGGGGATTCATAGACAGAGTTTCTAATTTTCTCTAAATTTAAACATAGTATAGTTTGGGTAAACCATTGGAAAACAGTGGGAGGATTTACCTCTTTCCAATTTAATAGTATAGATCTTCTAGCCATTAGTGTAAGAAAAGCAATCATACGATCCGCAGGAAGAGATAAATAAGTCAAATCTATCATAGGTAATCCAAAAATTGCAGTAATGGGATGTGGTTGTAAATCAATATTCAAAACAGTAGATATAATGGAAAAAATTTCCTTCCAATAATTCTGTAAGGAGGGACAGGACCAAAACATATGTGTAAGGGAAGCTATTTCCAATTGACATTTATCACATATAGGATCGATATGAGAATAAAAGCGATGGAGTTTATCTTTAGACATATGAGCTCTATGAACAACTTTAAACTGTATTAGTGAATGTTTTGCACATAGAGAAGAAGAGTTTACCAGTCGCAGAATTTTATTCCAATTTTCATTAGAAATATGAAGGTTGAGTTCTCTTTCCCAATCATTTTTAAACTTTTCAAAAGTCCCAGAATTTATGGCTTTATTCCAGTAAAAGTTTGAACAACAGTTCAATCCTTGGTGGTTCCCTGTGTGACTGGCTCAGGAGGGGCCAGCTCAGTTTTATATTCAGATCTTCTGATTGACAGCCGGCCAGGTGGAGTCAGCCTCCTAGGGGGTCTATTCAGGTTGGCTGATTGACAGTCGGCCAGGTTAGGTGATTGACAGACAGCCAGGTGGGGTCAACCCCTTAGGTGATCTTCCTGCAGGAACGGAGAT
Organism: Narcine bancroftii; assembly: GCF_036971445.1. Lineage (NCBI taxonomy): Eukaryota > Metazoa > Chordata > Chondrichthyes > Torpediniformes > Narcinidae > Narcine > Narcine bancroftii. The sequence goes on from NC_091470.1 coordinate 74,542,323, forward strand.
TGCCCCTTATAACAGGCTTGTGGTCATATCACCACAGGATGTATCTCAGAGACATTTTGAATCCTGAAAGACCTGGACAAAGTTGATGTGGCAAGGTTGTTTCCCATGGAAGGGGACATGAGGATAAGAGGGCACAAGTTCAGAATAAAAGGGCATCAATTTGAAACAGAGATGCAAAAATACTTTCTTTAGCCAGAGGGTTGTGAGTCAGTAGGTCTTGTCATGCAGTGAAAAAGCCCGAGAGTAAAGGCAGAGATTCTCCGCCCTTGCATTAGGAAAATTACCTTTATGAATTTGCTGTGGCTGGCTCCATGGCGCCAACTGTAGTCCCTCTTGGGAGAAGGGTCAGCGGCGGAACAGAGCGCAACATCATCTAGCATGAATGTACGGCTGCTGCCATAGGCTGGCTAGGGGCAAATTGATGATGTGGCCAGCCAGCGACCCATCTCCCCTCTCTTCCCCACCCACTCACCCCTCTCTCTCTATCACCCCCTCAGGGCAGGAGTGGCCGGTAGGGGCTGACAGGGCTGGGGGGGTGGTGCGCGGTGGGAGCCATTGGATCAGAGGAAGCTGGCGGGATCTGTCAGGCCAAAGGCCGTCAATCCGGCACCTCACCCAGGCCTCTTTGGCCTTGGGGGCCACTCGTTAGCGGAAACAAAGATCAGTTCCATCTGTGTGGGGGATTATTATGGGTAGGGAAGACAGCCATGGCTCAACACCAGTTGCACCACCTCCATTGTCTCCGGAGGGCACCTCGAGGTGCAGTTCGACATGAATGTGACCCTGGAGCAGCTTTTTAGGGCTGCTCCATGAAAGGTAAGTTTATATTTTTCCCTCCGTGCTTGTAGACGGCCTCCAGGTGGAGGTTGGCATGAAAGGGCCTAGTGGAACTTGTTGCCACAGGCGGCTGTGGAACCGAGGTCATTGAGTGCATTTAAGGCAGAGATTGACAGGAGTTTGATTATTCAGGCATCAAGGGTTACGAGGAGAAGGCCAGGAAGTGGGGCTGAGTGGGAGGATGGATTAGCTCATGATAGAATGCCAGAGCAAACTCGATGGGCCGATTGGTCTACTTCTCCTATATCTTGTGATGTGTGCTCTTCCCATTATCCTGCAGGGTGTGTGTGTATATTATGTACCTTCATTTCCTGAGTTGGCTAGTGTTCAACTCTGTACTGGCTGTCTGCTGATCAGGGAACATACAAATGAAGTTGCTGAGAACCGTTGCTTATCTGATGTTCCCACTAAAGCGTTGTGCTGGTTGAATAGCGATCAATTTCCAGAATTCTGTAAACAGCAGATCAGAGGGAAACTCGTATTTAGGGGAAAGCTGAAGACGGTTGCCATAGTGAAGATTCAAAGTACAAGGTTGCTCTTCTTGGCCTCCCTGCCCCTTTGCTCGTTTCCTGTCGTGTCAATTGCTGTGCATTTAAATGCTTCAGCTGGAGTAGGGGAACAGTAGTGTGGGAATAGCCTGGGGGTGAGATGGAAGAGCTGGAAAGAGGAGGGGAATGGTTGACGGTGGGAGAGAGACTCAGCCTTTGAGGCATGCCGGGTTTTACATTCTGGATTAAAATTTTGTTACAGTGGATGGTTCTGAGATGCAGTTTGTAGAGCTGTTGTCTCACTGCTCTGATGGCCGAGGTTCCATTCTGACCTTAGCTGCTGTATGGGTTTTCTCCAGGAATTAAGATGTAGGAAAAGAATTGGATCACTTGGCCCATCGAGTCTGTGCCCCCATTCAAGTCATGGATGGTGTATTTTTTTCTTTCTCCTGCCTTCTCCCTACAATCTTTGATCCTAATCAAAAACATTAAGTATGCCCAATGACTTGGCATCCCCAGACAACAATTACATTTCTGGTTTTCTGCCACATTCCAAAGATACGCAGTTTAGTAGGTTAATTGAGAAGTGGAATCTGCAGGCAGTTGATTGGAATGTGTAAAGAATCGAATGGGATTAGTGTAACAAAGCAGGTAGTCGGTACAGGTAAAGGGCCTTTTTCTCTGTGTTGTGACCCTGAGTCTCTGAAAGAACTGATGGTGAAAATGGTCAGGGATTGAAGTAACTCAGGAGCAAGAGTGGGCTGAATAGGTCAATCCTGTCCCATTCTTCGGAAACAGACTGAAAGAAAACACCCGGGTTTTAATCCGGCACAGTCTATGAGGAGTTTGTTCATTCTTCCCTGGGTGCGTGAGCTTCCTCCGGGTGCTCTGGTTTCCTTCCACCCTCCAAAAGAAGTACAGAGTTTGTGGGTTAATTGGTCTCATGGGTGTATTTGGGCTCTGCAGGCTTGTGGACTCTAAGGGCCTGATCTCTGAATTAAAACTGAACTAAAACATTTATTGGTGCCTTATGGAATCTGAGGTTGCTGGGTATGATGTGAAAGAGAACACTTTTGTTGGGATCCAGAGAAATGATGAGATGGGGAAATTGTTCTGAGGGGCTGCTCTGCTGGACTTAATGGGGTGAATAGCTTCCTCGTGTCTTAAAACTGATCACAACTGGCGGTGCGGTTAGCACTCCGGAAGAAGGGCTCAGGCCCAAAACATCAACTGCCTTTTTGCTTTCTAGAGATGTTGCGTGACCTACTGAGTTACTCCAGCACTTTTGTATGCTGCACTAGGCCCCAGCATAAATCTTTGGAAAACAATTTGTGAATTCTGCCTTGCCAAATTTCCTGTAACCTGAATGGCTTTGATGCAAGGTCACTGGCTGGTTTTAGAATTTCCTGCTGCAAGAGCCAACTAGCCACAGTTATTGAAGCACTTCTCTCCACCCCACAAGGCCAGTGTTTTCCTCAATTAGGATCAGCCCTTGAAACACTATGCCAACACTCCAGTAGTGTGGTCCTTTGCTTAGGCATTCCTGGTGCCTTGCTTTGGCATTCCTTCTTCAGCAACTCCCCACTACCACCCACAGAGTCAGACCTAATCCCCTCTGATGTTATTTGTTCTTGCAGCAATGCTAATTGGTGAGCTTTTCCTGCCCTGGGCACTGTAAACAGCAACATATGGTGAGTGCAATAGTTGTTTCTCCATGGAACCTAAGCAGTCAGAGTCCATTTGAGCAGAAGATTATGCAGCTAATTTTGGATGAAGGAAGGGGAAGGAGGAGACTCTTGTGGAACGTAAACACCAGCTTTATGATACTTTGGCCAAACAACCCAAATATGTTCTGTGTCAGTCCCACTGGGTGCCTGTTAGGCAGAGACTGGGATCAGTCTGGGGAATGGTTGATTGTCAGAAGTACAAAATTGCAGGCAGCTGTGAAGAATGGGGATTGGAAGGGGTACATGAGAGAAAACCACCCTTTAGCAACTGTGGGAACACAGAGGTGGGTGGATCTTGAATGTAATTGCCTGGAATTAAGATGATAGAAGTAAGCATACCACAACTAGTGGGCGTGTTTTTTTAAATTAACTGTATACACTTGGGTTCAATCTGAACTCTACTGCCTGCATGGCAGCTTGTACATCATTGTACAATTCTCTTTGGCTTCTGTTTTTAACTTAGTTATTTGGGTCTTCTGTCTTTGAATCTCTCTGTGCACTTACCCTTTCCTATCCCTGTGACCCTCAAAGCTTGCTCCAGCTCTGGACTTTCTGAATCACCTCCTCATTTTGCCCCACTTAACATGGCTGTATTTCTGGCCTTCACTCACTAACATCCTTTGGCCCAGAGATCGTATTGTTTTACACAATAATTATGGGTGCTGCTTGGTGAAATTTCGTACTAAAGCGATTTACTTTTTGCATCACCAGGAATTTCTTTCCTCCCTCTTAGACACACTTTCTGAGCGTTCTTTTTCCAATGTATCTTCATTCACGGGGTGTGGATTACTCTGTGTACATTTCCGTGGGCAGATACGATGGACTGACTTTTCATCTCCAGTTGTCGACATAACATTAAATGCTTGGACCTCTCCAAGCTATTTAGCCCCCCCCAATCCACCCCCCCCCCCCCCCCGCCGCTCCCCGAACACAGTGTTCTGGACTCAGTAAAGGTTGCAGACCCGAAACAATTCCTTTAACAATTCTGCTCAGGATTCCAGCATCTGCAAATTTTGTGTTTCTCATTGACGGACTGGCTATTGTGACTGTTTATGATTCAGTGAATTTATTTTGATGTTTGGATCTTTCTCTGTGCTTTACAGCCTGCAGCTGACGTGGACTTTTACCCCCTCCATAAATCTTTGTCCGCGAAGCCAAGCCAAAGAAAAAGAAACAAGTGCAGGATATTGTTTCTTAAAACCTGTCCCTTTGTCTAAGCCCTTAGTTCTTCCATTTTAGTATTAGGCGATCCAGATAATTTTTATTGAGGTTATTGACCTGAAACATTAATCAGTGCTTCTCAACCTTTTTCTTTTCACTCATGTACCACTTTAAGTAATCCCTATGCCATTGGTACTCTGTGATTAGTCAGGGATTGCTTAAGGTGGTATGTGGAAAGTTTCAAAACCACTGTTTTAATTGTACCTAATTGACTCGTTATGTGCACAGTTTCATAACTCCAAAGGAAATGGGCCAATGACAATTTTTCTCAAGCAAAATATTTCAGTAACAATTGGGTTTAAAGCAGTGATTCTCAATCTTCCCTTCCCACTCACATACCACCTTAAGCAAACCCTTACTAATCACAGAGCACCGATGGCATAGGGATTACTTAAAGTGGCATGTGAGTGGAAAGAAAAAGGTTGAGAACCATTAGATCTTTCTCACTCCACAAATGTTGCCTGAGCTGGTTAAATATCTCCAGTATTCTTTTCTAGTCGCCTGTGAATCTGACATATTAATGCACGGAGATTACTTCCACAATATTTTTGCTTGTATAGAGCAGGTCACTTGCACAGTAGGCCTTACACAATGTTCTGGCTTAACTTGAAAGGATCAGCATGAGCAGGTCCCAAGTCAATACCTGCCACTGGGAACCCACTTGATGCAGGTAGTCACCCACTCTTTAAGATAAACATTAAGATCCACAGTCTAAGCTCCTTCTGTAATTGGAAATTGAGGGGGTGAAAAAGGGCAGAAGCCCTTCAAACAATGGAGAGGAAGACACCATAAATAGCCTTAGGAAGTTTTCCTTTGTTTGTTCTTTTTGTAAATTACATTGATTTCTGGAATTTAAATGGATGCCAAATCCTCAGGCACCTTTCTGCAGCCTTCTCAGTGAAGCTCGTAGATCTTGAACACGAATGCGACCTCCACCCTATCAGCTGATTGTAACATTCCCCATCTCATGTACATGGTCTTGTTATTATTCCCCTCCCAGCTCACCTGCACACATTATCCAGTCCTTGAATCAAAAGTAAACTTCTCTTTCTGTTTTTCCTTTTGTGTTATCTGCATAAAGATAGAAGAATTTCGAGGCATTTCTTTCTTCCCTTAAGGAACAATTTGAGAGATTTTTTTTAATGTATATTCATTTGCAGGATGTGGATTACTCTGTGTGAATCGCCTTGGGGTAGATATAATGGACTATTTGTAGTACTGTGACTTTCTACAGTTCTATGAATCTATTTCTATGTTTGGGATCTTAATGAGCGACATGAATCCAGGATGCTGATTGATTGTTTCCTTAAAACTTATCACTTTGTTCAAGTCTTTAGTCCATCCATTTTAACACTAATTTAAGGCCACCGATCTGAAGCATTATCACTCTCTCTCTCCACAGATGTTGCCTGATCTGCTGAGTATCTCTGGCACTTCTGTGCAAATGTTATGTAGAATATTTGAAGCCTGTGGTGAGTTGCAGGCTGGCATTTAGTCAATGGGTGGATGCTTCACTCTGTAGTGAAAGAATGTGTTTATGCAGGTGAGCTGGTTAAAGTGTGTGGGGTTCCTGTGCAGAAAGTGGGGGATGTCATTGCCCGTGGATGTGGGGCCAGTATTATTGTTTCTAGGATGTCATGCTGTTTTGACAGCTGTGGATTTTGTCCAGAGGACTGGAAGTGGAATGGTCTCTGTGGGATACCTGCTGATAAAATCTGAAGACATGGATGCTCTTCTTTCATCTTTATCGAACTGACACATAGTTTTCCCATGACTATTATATTTTATGAATAATATAAATTCATTTAAATACAATCTATTTATATAGTGCTTTGCCATGACTTCAGGAGATCTCAAGTCAAGTTGTGTTTATTTGTTGTTCGTACCATAAACCTTGCAGTGTACAGTAAAAAAAAACGAGATAGTGTTTCTCCGGACTGTGGAGCTGGTTACTTACATGGATAAATAAATTACATCAGAAACATTTTATGAATAACATGTCACTTATAAATATCATATTACATATGCTAGCCCTGTGTCCCCGGAGTTCAGAAGCCTCACGGCTTGGAGTGGGGGGGGGGGGGTAAAAAGCTGTCTTGTAATTTGGTCGTGAGGGCTTGAACACTTTGGTCTTCTTCCCGGATGGCAGGGGGGAGAACAGATTGCGGGAGGGGTGTGTGGAGTCCTTCACGATGTTTATGGCTTTCTGCAAACATCGGCCATTATAAATGTCTATCATGGCAGGGAGAGAGACCCCAATAGTCCCCTCCACAGTCCTTACTATCCACTGCAGGGACTTGAGTTCTGTGATGGTGCAGTTCCTGAACCAGGCGGTGATGCAGTTATATATGATGCTCGCAGTGTAGAATGTACCGAGGGTGGAAGGTGGAAGCTGAACTTTCCTCAACCTCCACGGGAAGTAGAGACATTGTTGGGCCTCCTTGGCAATGGATCTGGTGTTGGGGTACCAGGAGAGATCTTCTGACAGGTGCAAGCCTGCAAGCCAAGGAATTTGGTGCTCTTGACTACCTCAGTGGTCAGCAGAGAGTGGTCCCTCTGGGGTCTCCTGAAATCGACCACCATCTCCTTTGTTTTGTTGACGTTCAGGTGCAGATTGTTGCCTCTGCATCAATCCGTTATTGTTTACACCTCCTCTCTGTAAGATAACTCATTGGTTCTTGCTGATGACCCCCACGCTGCCGTGTCATCAGCAAATAAAGCACTTTATAGCCAATCAAGTATTTTATGAAGTCCTTCAATGGATTGGAAGACCATGGGTTTAATTTCCTTTCCAAAGGCCTGTATAAAATATCTTGGCAGACAATTCAATGTAGTACTGAGCAGTGCTATCGGGGATATAATTTTTAGATGATCCTTTCAGCAAGAGACTCATTTACCCTTTCAAATGAACAAAAAGTAATGCTTCAATGCTATTCAAAGACTATTTAGAATTGTTTTCCCAATTTCACAGCCTATATTTATCCTTCATTCTACATTTTCAAAGTATACTGGCAAACCCAAAGGGGAAAAAAAGTAGCTCAGTAAAGTTTTGTTAGGGGGTGGGGTGAGGTGGGGAGAAAAACATTGCACTTGCACAAGGCTGTCCAATTCCTCAATTTAGGCACCTGGCTAAGCAAAGACCCCTGGCTTAGCTGACTGTCAAAATAATGGGTAGTTCTGAATATTTCTGACATTCGTAATCGCTTTAGAACATGCCAAAACTATTTGAAAAATATTCAAGCTATTTACTATCATTAAAAAAGTAAAACAAAGCAACTCACCCACAAAAATGAAAATGAAATCGAACAATTAAAACAAATGTTGAATTATGCCTCGCAACCATTTCAATGAAGGCTCTGCTCCTATGCCGCCCGCCCACCCTGGTTTAGGTTGCTCTCATGAAATCCCAGCATCAGCTCTGAACAAATGATGCAACTTGCCCCTCTGCCCTGAGAAGCTTTGTACAGGAGATCATCACCTACTCCATGCAGATAGCTGACTGACCCCCTCAAGTTCCAGTTTATTGTCCCTTGTACTGAGGTGCAATGATAAGATCCATTTTGTGCTCTATCTGGCAAGTCGATCCAAACGCAAGTGTAGTAAATACCTATTGCTTTGATGGGAGAAGGGTTAAAAATATTCCCCAAAGTCACCAATACCCAATTATTTCAATATTAACAGATTACGCAGGTATATTTCTGTTAATTAGTTCATTACAATAGTCACCATGTTTCAAAAGATATTTAATTCACAGTCAAGCCGTTAGGATTTTGTGAGTCTTTGAAAAGTACTGTGTAAATGTGAATCCATTCTTTGTCACCTGGTATTTGCAGTTTCAATTTCTGGCAAGGATAGTAAATGGAAAAGTCTAGTAATGAAACTCTCTGTGAGTAAACAGACCAGTGACCTGGGGTCAATGTCTTCCCACAGGAACTAACTGTGCTGCATTAGATACAGTTTCCAACAATGGATGTATCCCAGTCTGGAACATAACACTGGTTCTCCATTCTCAAAGAGGGAGGTGGGTGAGGGGTGGGGGGCGTAGGGAGGATGGAAATAGTTGCCTCTCATCCTTTAGGTCAACAGCTTTATTGGCCTCAGAATCCTCTCTCTCTCTCTCTCTCTCCCTCCCCCCTGTCTAGCCCTATAACCCTGCAGTGTATCAACACTCCTACACACCCCATATTTCCACCACTCTTGCAACTGGCATTGTGCCTTCAGCTGCACATCCCAAACTCAGGAATATCTTTCTGAAATTTTTCACATTTCATAGTGTTATGGAGTTACACAGCACAGAAACGGGCCCATCAGCCCACTACTCCCACATCAACCTTTCTTGCCCATCTACACCAACCCCACTGGCCTGCAATAGGATAGTCTATCCCACTTCGCCCTCCAATTTTCTTAACATCTACTTCCTCACTGAGGTTTCATTCACCTTTTCCAACATCTCTGGTTTTCAAATCCTTCATGCTATACATGATGGCTACAGCCCTCCATAGCACATGGAGACATTTAACATTGCCGAAGGTTCTAATAAAACCCACGTTTTAGTTACACAGCGGGATAAAACTTGGTTAGAGGTGGGCTGATGACCCGTCAGCCTGAGACCCATCTCTCCACTCACCGCTCTCCCTCCATGACCCCCTCAAGGTAGGGGAGGTGAGCGGGGGCTGTCGGGGCAGCGGGAGCTGTTAGCGAGGGTTGTCGGGGCAGCAGGAACTGCCAGCAGGCTGAGACAGCCACACTGGGATGCTTCGGCCTTCGGGGCCACTCTCTGTGGTTCAAAATGCGGCAGAGGAATGGCTGTCTTCCCTACCCATAATCCCCCACGCAGCTGGAACTGTTCTGGGAGCCACGGAATGGTTCCAGCTGCGTGGGAGATTATGGTTAGGGAAGACGGCCATTGCTTTGCCAGGTATTTTTGGTGGGTGGCTCTACGGCACCAGTCACCCAGCCTCCATTGGATCTGGAGGGCGCTACAAGGCTCATCTCAATATGAATGGGATGCTGGAGCAGCCTTTTAGGGTTGTTGTCTGAAAGGTAAGTTTTAAGTTTTCAATCTGCTCTTGTAGCCCACCTCCAGGCGGAGGCCTGACATGAAATGGCCTACTGACTGTACCTCCACTGATGTTAATACAGCTTTCTCACACTGCCACTTCCCCTTAGCAGCATGCACAATTGACTGCACCTTCAGTTCCCTTGCACTAACACTTACCCTGCTTCACAGCAGACACGAACATAAAGCAGGTAGTCAGTCCCACTTTCTACAGATGATCTGATTGTTGCCTGAATGATAAATGGCACTGCACAATCCAGTTATCCAAAGTGCATTCATGGGAAGTAAAATATCGCAGATGCTTGAAATCTAAAATAAAAATGGTCATTGATCTGAAATACTAACTTTGCTTTCTTCTGCACAGAAGGTTCTGTTTTTATTTCTGATATCAATTCATAATTACTTTATTAAATCTTATTGCCAGTAAAGCAACAGATGGAAGAGGTACTTGCTTCTAATCTGGACTTTGAGTTAATGGGCACTTTATAAAGAGCAATGGATGGTTAGGCTTCTACCATTGAGCCTGGTGCTTGGGACCTCATCTTCAGTATTAATGGGATGTTGGCATTTATAAGACCACAGAGTTTTACATCACTGAAACAGGACCTTTGGCCCTTCTTGTCCATTCTGACAATCCCTTCAGTAGGCACGTACAGCCTGGTGATCCAGCTTTTTTAGCTAGGTACCTTATGACACCACCCTTTCCACATTTGTCTACCAGGCAAATTACCTGACATAGTTGTAATGATGAGAATCACCTTGACCCAAGGGATTAAAGATGGTTGAATAACAGTATTCTGATGGCATGCAGCATTTCTTGGATCTTTTTTGGGGTCTCCGAATGTTTTAATGGTATATTAGATGGGACTTTGTCACCTCAGCACCTGCATTCTTGTCACTCCCTCTAATACCTTGTGAATCAAGTAGACTGGCAGGGATGAGGTCAAGTACAGTTAACTTTTAATTTTTTAAAAAAAGATTTAGACATACAGCAGGCCATTTCAACCCACAAGCCCATGCCACCCAATTACACCAAATTAATCTACAACCCCCGGTACGTTTCGAACGATGGGAGGAAACCGGAGCCGTCGGGGAAACCCACACAAACATGGGGAGAACGTACCAACTCCCTACAGACAGCGCGGGATTCGAACCCTGGTCCCGATGACTGGTGCTGTAATGGTGTTGTGCTAACTTAGCACTCAATAAAAAAATTTGGTTTTAGCAAAGTAGCTTTCAGATAAACATGGCGATTTCTTAGTGCCTCACAGACAGTGCCCAACACTGTTTCTGTGACATACTGTCAGCACTTGAGATCATGGTCACCATACCTTGAAAATAAAAGCACGCTGGGAATGTTCAGCATCTGTGGAGAGAGAAACACAATGACCTATTCAGGATAGCAACATTTACTAGTTTGTTTCTTTTACCTCCTACACTGACGCAATCTGACACTTCCCTCCTTTAATACTTGACTAATGAGATGTTACAATTATGGTGGATTTCGACATCTCCGTTTACTCTCCGTGCTGTGTCCTTGGAGGGTCTGCTGAAGGAGGAAAGTAGATGGCAAACAGCAGGAGTTTTACACGCTCGTTAAAGCCAAGACAAACTGGAAGGAGAATTTAGATGATAAAATTTGGGAGCAGAATTAGGCCATTCAGCCTGTGGAATCTGTCACACCATTCAAATCATGGCTGATATATTGGCTTTTATTTTGCCAGTTTGGATTTTTCAATTAAAAAAAATATACAAAATAATAAAACAATTACTTATTTAGCATTGGAGGGAAATAGTTGGGGTTTAGTATTAATCAGGCGGCACTTTTTTAAGGATGGACTTAATGATTCAAGAGCCAAACTTGTGGAGAGTCGATGATTCTGAGAATGTGAATGATCCCTGGAAACTTGAAATTGAAGAGCTTCCATGAAGCCTTCATTTCTAAAATTCTCCACCTCAAATTTAAGTCCCTGCACTGCCTTGCCGTTCTCTGCCTCTAAACCTAATAGCAGTCTTGAAAGCTTTGAAATCTCCATGCTCGTTTATTCAGCCCTTTTGTGAATTGCCCGTATTCTTCATCCCAACATTGGCTGCTATGCCTTGAATTACTAAATAACCTCGCCTTTGGACTCCGAACCACTTACGTTCTAATGGCTTGGCTCCAAAAATCTCCATTCTGTAGAAAGGCTCATAATCGAAGGCAGTAGGCGGTGATTTAAGGAAAGACTGTGACTGACTAATGATGGAATATTTTGAGGAGGTTACAAGGAGTGATTAATTGGGGCAGAGCACTTGATGTAATTTAATACACAAAAGTGCTGGCAAAACTCAGTAGGTCACACAGCATTCTTTATGGAACGTTACGGGCCAGAGATATTTGTCAAAGTATGAGCAAAAAGCAGACAGGCACCTGAATAAAATGGTGTGGAGAAAGGTAGGGGGACGAGCACAGTTTGCATGTGTTTCAGTGAGGTATTTGACAGTCTCACTTGGGGCTGGTCAGAAAAGGAAAGGCCTACACAAACTGGATACCGGCCGAGGGTCAGGAAGAAAAAGTTGATGGTCCATGTAGTTTTAGTGACCGAAAGGTTGATCCAGTGCCAAATCCTTTTTTGTTTTGTGGGTAATGGTTTTGAGCACTGAAGCCGTGATTAAAAGCTTTGTAGATTATATCAAATGGTCCAAGTGGTTGATTATGAGAAGAAAATTTTGAGGTTGCAGGAATTTATCAGGACTGGTTTAGCAGATTAGAGAATGGGACTTAGTCCATAGGAAAGAGAGAGAAAGTGCTTTTGAAGGCTAAGCAGGCAAGAGGATACATAGCAATTGCTTTGGTACTCAGAAGAATACCATGACAGTGGAGAGGAGATTCACTAGGATGTTGCCTGGGATGGAACGTTTCTATGTTGAAGAGACACTAGATAGGACCAATTTTTCAACACAGATTCACCTCGTTATACACCCATGACAGAGTTCCCATAGCACAATTCCAATGCTATCTACAAGTTTGCCAATGATACCACATTTGTCGGCAGAATCACAAACGACAATGAGGAAGTGTACAGGAGGGAGATAGATCAGCTCGTTGAATGGTGTAACGACAGCAACCTTGCGCTTGACGTCAGCAAAACGAAGGAGATTGTGGACTTCAGGAGGAAGTCAGGGGAATACGTCCCAGTCCTCATCAAGGGCATGGTAGTGGAGAGGGTCAAGAACATCAAATTCCTTGGTGTCAACATTTCTGAGGATCTGTCCTGGAGCCTCCAGGTTGATGCAATCACAAAGAAGGCTTGCCAGTGGCTATAATTTGGGAGGTGCCTGAGCAGATTTGGTATGTCACCGAAAACTCTCGTAAACTTCTGCAGGTGTACCGTAGAGAGCATTCTGGCTGGTTGCATCACTACCTGGTGTGGAGGCGCCAACTCTTAGGACAAGAATAAACTGCAATGGGTTGTTAACTTGGCCTGTGACATCATAGACACTAGAACCTCACTCCATTGAGGACATCCACATGAGGGAGTCTCTTAAACAAGCAGCCCCTATCCTCAAAGACCCCCACCATCCAGGAAAAGGCCCTCTTCACTCTGCTACCATCGAGGAAAAGGTACGGGAGCCTAAAGATGAGCACTTAGTAGCACAAGGACAGCTTCTTCCCCGCTGCCATCAGATTCCTGAATAATCAATGAACCAGACACGGCTGTATTTTTTGTGCACTGTTATTTTTACTTTTTTTACAGTAATGTTGTAAGATGGTTATAACATAGATGTTTGCTCTATGATTCTGCCACAAAACACCAAATTTCATGACTTGTTCATCATAATAAATGCTGATTTTGGGTTTTTTTCTTGGAGCACAGGAGGCTGTGGGAGGAGGGTCTTGATTTTGAAGGGGCAGAGACAAGATGTACTATAGGAAACCTTTCCACAAAACAGTTGTGTCAAAGCCTTGAGGACAAGTTTAGGGTAAGGGGAAAGGAGAGGCAGAGGGGATCTGAGAGAGAACTTTTTTCCACCCAAGGGTGGCTGAAATCTGGCACACATTGCTTGAGGGGATAGTGGATACCGGTACTCTTGCAATATTTAAGAAGTATGAAGATAAGCACTTAAATTGCCAAGCTGTAAAGACCATGGACCAAGGGCTGATAAGTGAGATTAGTGTCAATATGTATCTGATGGTTGACATTGGTCCTCATGGGCGAAGGGTCTGATTCTGAGCTGTAGGACTTCATGACTAAGAGGAGAGGGACAGAGGGATCTTGGTGTGCTATTCCAAGATGTCCATAAGGGAGCAGATTGGTTACACATGTACTCACTAATTTGCGCCCTATGCAACTTGCGTCCATCCGCACATACGACTGAATTTGGAAAAAAATATATAAAATTTTATTTTGTATTTGACAAGCTATAACAGGGATACATGGTATGTAACATCCAAAATGTGAGTATTTACCTTGTTAGTTGACGACCCAGGATTCCTCTGCGCATGTGCGTATCTTCAGATGGCATATGAATGGTGAATTTGTGTATTGAAGTTTGGTTGACGCATGCGTGAGAGTTATGGGTGCAAGTTCAATATTGTCAGGGCACTTACTGCGCACACGTCAACTGAAGACTTGCGCCTGGGCACAGGAATCAAAATGTAGCACATTTTGACTCTTGCATGCCCTGTATCCCTGTTATATTTTGTCAAATACAAAGTTTGACTTAAAAGTTTGCTTTAAGACTTTGATACTCAACGCTCACAGGTAAAATAGACTTGTGTCTATTTCGAGATATGATTGATCCTTCAGTCCTAATAATGGTCGTAAGTTGGGAAGTACCTGAATAAGGTTTTTGAGGAGATAACCACTTAGATCCTTGCCTTTTGGATAAGAAATTGAATAGAAGAAAGGGGGACATCTGACTCAAATTGCATGATATTAAAAATAACAAAAAAACCAGAAATGTTCAGCCAGTCAAGCAGCATCTGTGAAAAGAAAAGCTAGTCCATGCTTTAGGTCAGCGATCCCCTCTCAGAATCAACCACAAATGATAACTTGTTTCTCTTTCTATGGATGTGGCTTGACTGCTGGAGTTCTTCCAGCATGTCTATTTTTATTTCCGATTTCTAGCATCTGCCATAGTTAATTTGAAAAGTCAGTTAGATTGTTGCTAAGTTTGGGTCACTGCACCATCAGAAGATGCGGAGCATCAGGGAAGGTGAAGAAGAGAATCAAGAAGATGTTGCCAGAACTAGTGAATGTTAATTATGAGGACAAACTTGGATTGGGTTTGATTTCTTTGGAGCAAAGAAGACAGTGAGGAAATGTAATCAGAACCAGATTTATTGTCCTGAAAGTCAGTGTTTTGCGGGAACACCATAGTGCAAACATTCATATTATAACCATCTTACAACATTACTATATATAAAAAAATAACAGTGCATGAAAAGGAAGGCAGTGTCTTTGGTTCACTGATTATTCAGGAATCTAATTGCAGCAGGGAAGAATCTGTCCTTGAGCCGCTGAGTGCTCGTCCTTAGGCTCCTGTACCTTTTCCCCGATGGTAGCAGAGTGAAGAGGGCAAGGCCTGGGTGGTGGGGGTCTTTGAGGATAGAGGTTGCTTTTTTTTAAAAGACACCGCCTCATGTAGCTGTCCTCGATGGAGTGAAGTCTGGTGCCTGTGATGTCATAGACTAAGTTATCAACCCTCTGGAGTTTATTCTTGTCCTGAGAGTTGAAGCATCCACACCAGGGGGTGATGCAACCAGCCAGAATGCTCTCTGCCGTAGAAGTTTTCAAGAGTTTTTGGTGATATACCAAATCTCCTCAGACACCTCACAAAGTGTAACTGTTGGCGAGCCATCTTTGTGATTGCTCCATGACAGATCCTCAGAGATGCTCACACCCAGGAATCAACATGCGTATTCAGAGCTGGAACAGAAAAATAACTATTTTCCTTCGCAAGAGGTCAGGAAGTAGGGGTACAGATGATAGAAGGTGACTTGAGGAAAATTGTTTTGCGCGACAATTAATTATAGCCAGAACCTGGTGTTTGAAAGGGATGCAGGAGGTAGATCGTTCACCACATTTGGAAAGTACTTGCATGAGCAGTCTCCTGTAACCTACAGGTCATTGACAGAGTGCTGGGAAGCCCGATTACCCCAACGTGTTCACTTTTGGCCAGCATAGAAGCAATGAGCCATTTACTTGTGATGTCTCCACATGATTTGTCAGCTCTTGTTCGATAATGTTGCTGTGAAAAAGTGTAACTATAATAATGACTGAAGTTTATAGTCACATGCACGTGCCCGATGTACAGATGCACATAAGGTCTTGGTTGCTGCAGCTTTCCCATTGCGTAAAATGCACCAACAACAATTTAAGTATAATTAACACGGAGTTTGCTGCAAAAACAAAAAAAAATTAAAATGATAATAATAAGTAACTAAATATTCACAGTGCAAAAATGTGCTGGGTCAGTCATGCAAGCAGATTGTTGTATAAATTATTGTTAAAGTTCAATTCATTGATGATAAGCAATGGAGCAGTGAAATGACTAGTCAGTATAGTAACTGGGCTTGGTTCTTCTAGGAGTCTGAAATCTGGTTGATCTCCACCCCAGTGCCAAATAGCAGCTGGAAATTCACTGTGTGCTGAGGGACTGACTCTGTTGTTAGAGGTCCACAATTTGTTGTGTTCCACCAAGTTTCCTGTCCTTATTTCATTACTTCAAGTGGATGCTTGAGATACCATGGCACCCCTTGAAGAGGAGGGGGGATCTTGGGCGCGACCCTCAGCTGTTGGTGTGTGACTATACAGGGCTAGGTTGACAGCCCACTGAGGCAGGTGCTTTCGGTTCTCATTCACTTAATCCCATGGGATCACTTCAAAGCAGAGCAGGAAGCAGCTAATGTTTGTTTTCAACCACTAACATCAACACATTCACTCAATACTCTTGTAAGATCTCTCTCTGTATAAATTGGCTGTAGTGCTACCTGTGTTGCCACAGTGATACATTTAATTGCCTGAGCAGGATATCTGGTTAAAGTTGCATTATATGTGTTTTCTTCTCTGTCCATGACACTTGCAGCAATGGTACCACTGAATGAGCCAACTCCCCATGAAAGGCACTCCAAAGTGTTCAAATGAGTTATTCAATGTCACGTATGGTGAGATGCTGGGAGAAACATTATGTTGCTATTCCGGGCAAGTCAACCTGTGCACTGTCCAAAAGGTAGTGCAAGGACAAAAACAGAAGTGCATGGGACAGTGTTAAAATAATACAAAAGTACAGTGTATCGTATAGTCATTCTGACAGCATTTAGCGAGGAAATATTAACAGGTAGAAGTAAAATGTGAAAGTCTGCAGACACACATGGTGGTTGAAGTAAAAACAATGCTGGAAAAACTCAGCAGGTCAAGCAGTTAAAGATACTTAAGCAATGTTTTGGGTAGGAGCAAAAATATTGGTAGGTGCTTGAACAAAATGCTGATGGGGAGGGACAGGAGGATGTCCACAATCCCACAGGCAGGAGGTAATAGGTAGATAATGGAGGGCACATCAGCAAACAGGGGGAGGGGAGATAGCTTTGTGAATGGAGAGGGAAGGGGGTGAGAGCTCAGGGAAAGAAGACAGAGGGATGGGGAAGAGAGGGAGAATGGGGTTTAGGCTACCAGAAACCGAAGAAGTCGATATTAATGCCACGTCGTTGGGAAGTGACCAAACGGAACACTGTTGTTACTCCTCCAGTTTACGGGAGGCCTTGGTTTCAGGCCTTCCAGGTACCTTGAAAAAGGGTTCAGGCCCGAAGCATCTGTTCTATATCTTTACCTCCTGTGGATGATATGAGACATGCTGAGTTCCTCCAGCATTTCTTCATTTTCACTAAAATCTCAGCGTCTGCAGATTTTTTGTGTATCACACCAGGAGCATAATTTGTCTCCTAATCAACTGGATGAGTTGAACAGGTTTTCTGAAGTTTTGCATTGTCGGGACAAATGTATGAGATGTTATCTTGAATCCTGAAGCAAAGCAAACATGCAATTGCAATCTCAATGTCTTTGTTTCCACAGTAATAACCCTGCCAAGTCGACACCGAGATGCCTGAAGGATCATTGAGTTCTGCTCAGGAAGGACCAAGTGCAGAAGGTCAGTGCCTGTCTTATGTCAGAGCAGAAGTTGCACCCCATGTAGACTTCTATACATTCTGTCTTTGTCAAGTACTTGTTTCTGATTTTGCTGACACTTCCAAATCTACCCTGACATGTCATGTCTGGTGCTGAAACCATTCTCCATGTTTTTGTTGGTTCCACTCTCAACATTTCCAATCCATTCTTGGCTTACTACCTTCCACTTTCTAAAAAATTGAGATGATCTTTAACTCTGCTCCCTGTGAGGTAGCTCTCACTCAGTACTGTTTGCCACCCAGAAACCTCATGACCCACAGAGACCCCCGCTTAAGCAGCACAACTATTTTAGATTCTTCATGTTAGTTTACAGTTCTTTCCATGGCTTTAACCTTCCCTTACTCCTTCCTCTCCTGTCACTCCCCAACCCTGGGGAGCTGCATTCCTCTCAATCTTCCTTGGAATGAATCAGTCCTTCATTGCCTCTGTTTCTTCTGGTGCCAAGGCTCTAACCTCTGGAATTTTCTCCCTGAATCTCTTCCTTTCTCCTCTAGGATGTTCCTTAAAATCTGTCCCCTTGATTAAGCCCTTGGTTGCCAATCTTAGAATTTCCTTGCAGGACTTGGTGTTGACATTAATAGTTCTTCTGTGAATTTTCTTGGGGTGATTAGGCTCTGTTGAAAGGAAGTTGTTTTTTTTTTAATTTTAATTTTTCACACTATAAACCATATTGATCAAGATACATACATTTTCCTTCTTAAATATATACAGTGTCGTTTTCTCCCCCCCCCCTTCCATCCTCCCCTCCCTACCTCCCCTCCCATTTATTTAAAGTTCAGAATATAAGATACATTAAACCTGTCAAACAATGTTGTCACTCAATAAAAATAAACAAGAAATTCCACTGAGTCAGTTCTTTTCATTCTCTTCTCCTTTTGTCATTTTAGGTGGTAGATGTCCACGGTAGGTTTTCTCTATTATGTTTCATGTATGGCTCCCATATTTGTTCAAATATTGTAATGTTATTTCTTAAATTATAGGTTATTTTTTCTAATGGAATACATTTATTCATTTCTATATACCATTGTTGTATTCTCAAGTTATCTTCTAATTTCCAGGCTGACATAATACATTTTTTTGCTACAGCTAGGGCTATCATAACAAATCTTTTTTGTGCACCATCCAAATCGAGTCCAAATTCTTTGTTTTTTATGTTACTTAGGAGGAAGATCTCTGGGGATTTTGGTATATTGCTTTTTGTGATTTTATTTAATATCTGGTTTAGATCTTCCTAAAATTTTTTCACTTTCTCACATGTCCAAATTGCATGAATTGTTGTTCCCATTTCCTTTTTACAGCGAAAACATCTGTCAGATACTGTTGGGTCCCATTTATTTAACTTTTGAGGTGTAATGTATAGCCTGTGTATCCAGTTATATTGTATCATACGTAACCTCATGTTTATTGTATTTCTCATAGTTCCTGAGCATTACTTCTCCCAAGTTTCATTCTTTATGTTTAGATCTTGTTCCCATTTTTGTTTAGTTTTACCATTTGTTTCCTCATTTTCCTTTTCTTGTAGTTTAATATACATATTTGTTATAATTTTTTTGATTATCATTGTCTCTGTAATCTCATATTCAAAATTACTTCCCTCTGGTAACCTCAGACTGCTTCCCAATTTGTCCTTCAAGTAGGATTTCAGTTGGTAGTATGCCAACACTGTATCGTGAGTTATATTATATTTATCCTTCATTTGTTCAAAGGATAATAATTTATTTCCCGAAAAACAATTTTCTATTCTTTTGATCCCTTTTTTCTCCCTTTCTCTAAAGGAAAGGTTATCTAAAGCTTGGTAGTTGTAAGCCTCCTTGTTTATACCATTCTGTTAATTTATCTAATGCTATCCTCGGTTTTCCCCCTTTCCATAAAAATTTCCTTATTATTTTCTTTAACTCCTTGAAGAATTTCTCTGTTAAGTGTATTGGTAATGCCTGAAATAGGTATTGTATCTTTGGGAAAATGTTCATTTTAATACAGTTTATCCTTCTATCAGTGTTAGTGGTAAGTAAGTCTTTCCAATACTCTAAGTCGTCTTGTAATTTTTTCATTAGTGGATAATAATTGAGTTTATATAGATGGCCGAGGTTTTTATTTATTTGTATACCTAGGTATTGCATTGCTTGCGTTTGCCATCTGAATGGTGATTCCTTCTTAAATTTTGAGAAATCCGCATTATTCATTGGCATTGCTTCACTTTTATTTGCGTTAATCTTGTACCCCGATACTTCTCCATATTCCTTCAATTTCCTATGTAATTCTTTTATTGATATTTCTGGTTCTGCTAAGTATACTATAACGTCATCTGCAAATAGACTGATTTTATATTCCTTGTCTTTTATTTTTATCCCTTTTATTTTATTTTCTGTTCTTATCAGTTCTGCTAGTGGTTCTATGGCTAACGCGAACAATAAGGGTGATAGTGGGCATCCCTGCCTTGTTGATCTGCTTAAGTTAAATTGTTTTGATATATATCCATTTACTGTCACTTTCGCCAATGGCCCCTTATATAATGCTTTAATCCAATTAATATATTTCTCTGGTAAGCTGAATTTTTGTAGTACTTTGAATAAATAATTCCATTCTACTCTGTCAAAGGCCTTCTCTGCGTCTAAAGCAACCGCTACTGTTGGAGCTTTATTTCCTTCTACTGCATGAATTAAGTTAATAAATTTACAAATATTGTCAGTTGTTCGTCTTTTTTTAATAAATCCAGTTTGGTCTAGATTTACTATTTTTGGTACATAGTCGGCTAATCTGTTTGCTAATAATTTAGCTATTATCTTATAATCTGTGTTAAGTAATGATATTGGTCTATATGACGCTGGTGCGAGTGGATCTTTCCCTTGCTTTAGCATTACTGTAATTATTGCTGTTTTACATGAATCTGGTAAGCTTTGTGTTTTGTCAATCTGGTTGATTACTTCCAGGAGGGGAGGAATTAATAAATCTTTAAATGTTTTATAGAATTCTATTGGGAATCCATCCTCTCCTGGTGTTTTATTTGGTAATTTTTTTATTATCTCTTGTATTTCTTCTATTCCAAATGGCTCTGTTAATTTATTTTGTTCCTCTATTTGTAGTTTTGGTAGTTCAATTTTAGTTAGAAATTCATCTATTTTCCCTTCTTTCCCTTCGTTTTCAGTTCGGTATAATTGTTCATAGAATTCTCTAAAGTTTTCCTTAATTTCTTTTGGATTATATGTAATTTGTTTGTCTTTTTTCCTTGATGCCAATACCATTTTCTTAGCTTGTTCTGTCTTAAGCTGCCATGCTAGGATTTTGTGCGTTTTTTCACCTAGTTCATAATATTTCTGTTTTGTCTTCATTATATTCTTCTCCACCTTATATGTTTGTAGTGTTTCATATTTTATTTTTTTATCTGCCAATTCTCTTCTTTTAGTTGTGTCTTCCTTCATTGCTAATTCTTTTTCTATATTTGCTATTTCCCTTTCCAACTGCTCTGTTTCCTGATTGTAGTCCTTCTTCATTTTAAACATAACAATTTACAGCACGGAAACAGGCCATTAGGCCCTTCTAGTCCGCACCGAACCAAACACCCCCTCTAGTCCCACCTCCCTACACAATGCCCATAACCCTCCATCTTCTTCTCATCCATATACCTGTCCAACCTTTTCTTAAATAATACAATTGACTCCGCCGTCACTATTTCTCCCGGAAGCTCATTCCACACGTCTACCACTCTCTGAGTAAAGAAGTTCCCCCTCATGTTACCTCTAAACCTCTGCCCCTTAATTCTTAGTTACATAACTTATTATTTGCCCTCTGATGAATGCTTTCATTGCATCCCATAGTATAAACTTATCTTTCACTGATTCCGTATTTATTTCAAAGTACATTTTAATTTGTCTTTCAATGAATTCTCTAAAATCCTGCCTTTTATGCAGCATGGAGTTTAATCTCCATCTATACATTCTTGGTGGGATGTCCTCTAACTCTATTGTCAATATCAGGGGTGAGTGGTCCGATAATAGTCTAGCTTTATATTCTGTTTTCCTAACTCTGTCTTGCATGCGAGCTGATAACAGGAATAGGTCTATTCTTGAGTATGTTTTATGTCTACCCGAATAATATGAATATTCCTTTTCCTTTGGGTGTTGTTTCCTCCATATATCCAAAAGTTGCATTTATTGCATCGATTTAATTATAAATTTGGTTACTTTGTTCTTTCTGTTAATTTTTTTCCCAGTTTTATCCATGTTTGAATCCAAATTAAGGTTGAAATCCCCTCCTATTAGTATGTTCCCTTGCGTGTCTGCTATCTTCAAAAAAATATCTTGCATAAATTTTTGATCTTCTTCGTTAGGTGAATATACATTGAGTAAATTCCAAAACTCCGAATATATCTGACATTTTATCATTACATATCTCCCTGCTGGATCTATTATTTCCTCTTCTATTTTAATTGGTACATTTTTACTGATTAATATAGCTACTCTTCTAGCTTTTGAATTATATGACGCTGCTGTTACATGTCCTATCCAATCTCTCTTTAATTTCTTGTGCTCTATTTCAGTTAAGTGTGTTTCTTGCACGAATGCTATATTAATTTTTTCTTTTTTCAGTAAATTTAGCAGTTTCTTCCTTTTGATTTGGTTATGTATTCCATTAATATTTAAAGTCATATAGTTCCACATAGCCATTTCATACTTTGTTTATCTTTCCTTTCCGTTTCCTCATCATCACCTTTCCTTCTTATCCATTTCAGCTTTCTTGTTTTGAACACTTTATAAGACAACATTTCTAAAACGTCAAACATTTCCCTTATTCTCCTATCTAAAATTCCTTTAACCCCACTATCCCCTCCCCTCCCTGAGTTGCCCTTTGTCCCTTGTCGGGCAACCACATCTCCCCTCTCCATTTGGGTTTGCGAATTCACTCGCAAGCGTCAACTGATTTCGCAGTGACTGTAACTCTTCCCCACCCAGCCCCTCCAGAAAAGATTTTAATTTTCATATACAACAAAGGTCACTCTCTTAATTCCGCCCATACTTCCTTTCTTCCCTTTCTTTCCCTTCTTAGTTCTATTTTTTTTTAATATATACATACACATATATACATATATATACCTACATACACACATACATATAGTTTGTGTTCATTTTTGTTCTCGTTACATATCTTCCTCTCTCTGTCTGTTTTGTAGTTGTTCTGCAAATTTTCTTGCTTCCTCTGGATCCAAAAATAGTCTGTTTTGCTGCCCTGGAATAACTATTTTAAGTACTGCTGGATACTTTAGCATAAATTTATATCCTTTTTTCCATAGGATCGTTTTTCCTGTATTAAACTCCTTCCTCTTCTTCAGGAGTTCAAAACATATATATGGATAGAAAAAAAAATTTTGACCTTTGTATTCCAGTGGTTTTTTGTCTTCTCTTATTTTCCTTATTGCTTTCTCCAATATATTTTCTCTTGTTGTATATCTTAAGAATTTTACTAGAATGGATCTTGGTTTTTGATGTGGTTGTGGTTTAGGGGCTAATGTTCTGTGTGCCCTTTCTATTTCCATTTCTTCCTGTAATTCTGGTCTTCCTAGGACCCTGGGGATCCATTCTTTTATAAATTCTCTCATATTCTTGCCTTCTTCATCTTCCTTAAGGCCCACTATTTTTATATTGTTTCTTCTTCTGAGCTAACAGCTCTTGTGTCTCTTTAACTTTTTTATCAGATTCTTTTAATTTCTTTTTTAAGTCATTTACTTCCATTTCTACGTCTGTTTCTCGTTCTTCCACCTTGTCCACTCTTTTTCCTATGTCTGACATGATCATCTCTAATCTATTCATTTTTTCTTCTGTACTTTTTACTCTTCTTTTTATTTCACTGAATTCTTGTGACTGCCATTCTTTTACTGATTCCATATATTCTTTAAAAAAAAAATATATCCATGTACTTGCCCTTCCCTTCATCTTCCATTTCTCTGTGTTCTTCCTTTTCTTCTTCTGAGTCCACTCCAGGATCTGTGTCCTTTACCTCTGTCTCTTCTGGTTTTCTTGTTGGTTTGTTTGTTTTATTTTGTTGGGGTATTTTTGGTCTTCTTATTTTTACTAGAAGTGTCTTGATGCTTGTCTTCTTCCTCTGGGTTGGTCATCTGTTGTTTCTTTGATTTCTTTTTACTCTCTTCTTTCTTGCTCTGGTTATTTTCTGTGCTTTCCTCTTGCTGCTTTGTTGTGGTTGTCAATTTCAGCTGTGGAGATCGACTCCTCAGCTGGTCCCCCCTCCCGTCAGTGTTATTTTTGTCTTGCGCATCGTGCACTTTTGTTTGGCTCCGTGAGCCATTTTTGTAGTCCCGAGTTCGGGGCTTCAACTGACCTTAGGGAGTGGGCTTCTCTCTCCGCGGCGGGCCTCCTCGGACAGGTAAGGCCTTCACCTTCTTCTTCTGACGTCCTTTCTTCTTCTCTTCTTCCCGTTGCTTTTGGCTTTTCTTTTTTCGCTGCCATTTTCTCCACACCTTTACTTTCACTTTAATTTGGTTTTTGTGTTTGTGCCTTTGTTTTTTGACTGTTTTTTTTAAACTTTTCTGGAGAGGGCTGGAGTTCCCCGACCGGCCACTACTCCATCACGTGACTACTCCTCGAAAGGAAGTTGTTGATGTTGAATGACATTGGACCATTCCTTTTTTTTTAATTTTTTTTTTCACACCATAAATCACATTAGCCATGATATACACTGTTTCTTTTTCACACATATACAGTGACTTTTTCTCCCCCCCCCCCTATCCTCCCAAACCACCCCCCCACCCCCCCCCCTCATCCATTTTAGGTATACAATCTAGGTTGCATTAAGCCAGTCAGACAATGTTGTCATTCTACAAAATTACACCAGAAATTCTACTGAGTCCATTCTTTTCTTTCCTTCTCCTTCCATCAACTTAGGTAATGTTTGTCCCCGGTAGGTTTTCGCTATTGTATTTAATGTAAGGCTCCTATACTTGTTCGAATATTTCAATATTATTTCTTAACCTATATGTTTTTTTTTCTAATGGAATACATTTATTCATTTAAATTTAGTAGTTTCTTCCTTTTAATTTGGTTATGTATTCCATTTATATTTAAAGACATATAGTTCAGCGTAGCCCTTTTATATTTTGTTTATCTTCTCTTTCCGTTTTTCCATCCTTACCTTTCCTCCTTTTCCATTTCTGTTTTCTTATTTTCAACTCTTTATAAGACAACATTCCTACAACATCCAACATTTTCCTTATTCTCCTATTTCTATCTTATTTATCCCCAATCTCCCCTTCACCTCCTGAGTTGTCCTTTATCCCTTGTCGGACAACCACATCTCCCCTCTCCATTTGGATTTGCGAATCCACTCGCAAGCGTCAACTGATTTTGCAGTGACCGCTATTTCCCCCCACCCCGCCTCCCCCAGAAAAGTTTTCACTTTTCATATGTCACAAAGGTCACTCTTTTAATTCCCTCCTTATTCTCTCTATTCCATTACCTTCCCTTATTAATTCTTGTCTATACTATCTATATTTTCCTCTAGGTACAGATACATTCATGTATGCTCATTGTCTCTATTCACTCTTATACCTCTTTACCCGCATACATATCAATCGTGATCATTTTTACTCTCATTACCCGTCTTCATCCCTCAGTCTATTTTTGTCTTTACCCACATACATATCAATCGTGATCATTTTAACTCTCATTACCCGTCTTCCTCCCTCAGTCTATTTTTGTAATTGTTCTGCAAATTTTCGTGCTTCTTCTGGATCCGAGAATAGTCTGTTTTGTTGTCCTGGAATAAATATTTTCAATACCGCTGGATGCTTTAGTATAAATTTATACCCTTTCTTCCATAAAATCGCCTTTGCTGTATTGAACTCTTTTCTCTTCTTTAGGAGTTCAAAACTTATATCTGGATAAATGAAGATTTTTTGCCCTTTATACTCCAGTGGTTTGTTGCCCTCTCTTACTTTTTCCATTGTCTTCTCCAGTACCTTTTCTCTTGTAGTATATCTTAGGAATTTTACTACAATAGATCTTGGTTTTTGTTGTGGTTGTGGTTTAGAGGCCAATACTCTATGTGCCCTTTCTATTTCCATTTCTTGCTGTAGTTCTGGACATCCTAGGGTCTTAGGGATCCACTCTTTTATAAACTCCCTCATATTCTTGCCTTCTTCATCTTCCTTAAGGCCCACTATCTTTATGTTATTTTTTCTGTTATAATTTTCCATTATATCTATTTTTTGAGCTAACAGTTCTTGTGTCTCTATAGCTTTTTTATTAGATTCCTCCAATTTCTTTTTTAAGTCTTCTACCTCCATTTCTGCTGCTACTGCCCGCTCTTCCATCTTGTCCATTTTCTTTCCCATTTCTGTTAAGGTCATATCTATTTTATTCATTTTCTCTTCTGTGTTGTTTATTCTTCTTCTTAAATCATTAAATTCCTGTGTTTGCCATTCTTTAAATGACTCCATGTATCCTTTAATAAGAGAAAGTACAACCTTTATCTTGCCTTTCTCTTCTTCTTCTATTTCACTGTACTCTTCCTCTTCCTCTTCTTCTTCCTCTGGGTTGGCCATCTGTTGTTTCTTTGTTGCCCTTTTCTTCTCTTCTTTCTTGTTTCCATTGTCTTTTGTGTTCTCTTCTTGCTGCAGGTGTTCTGCAGCTGTTGTTGCCGGCTGTGGAGATCGACTCCCCAGCTGGTCCCCCCTCCCGTCGGTGTGTTTTTTTTCATGCGCATCGCGCATGCGCACTTTTACTCGGCTCAGCGAGCCATTTTTGTAGTCCACTATCTACCGACCTGAGGGAGCGGGTTTCTCTCTCCACCGCGGGCCTCTTCGAACAGGTAAGGCCTTCACCTTCTTCTTCCGTTGTCTTCTCTTCCTCTCTTCTTACCGTTGCTTTCGATTTTTCTTTTTTTGTCGCCATCTTCTTTCCACCTTTATACTCACTTTTCTGTAACTTTTATTTCTGTGCCTTTGTGTTTTCCTTTGTTTTTCCCGACTTTTCTGGAGAGGGCTGGAGTTCACCGTCCGGCCACTACTCCATCACGTGACTCCCCTCACATTGGACCATTCCTAATGAGATTTTTTTTCAGTGATTTATGCAGAACATGAGCTGGCACTAACTTCATTTAAGCCTTAATTTGTCCTCCTATTCCTTCTACCATGTGTTTATCCAGTATCCATGCCATTTGCATTGTAGTACTGAATTCCCCATTTTTTTGTTAACAGAAGAATCTTCTGATTTCCCCAAGGGATTTAATGGTGATATTTGCCATGTAAGGTTATTATTCTCTGGAGTTTATTAGGACCAGGAGGATCCCTTACGTGGGTGATTTGTTTTTTTCCCTAGGGAAGATAGAGTTGGTGGACCTGCATATACAACATTAAACTGATATATTTATCCTCTGTGGAATTTTGCTATACATCGGAATGGGCGCTCAGTGAAATCTCATGCCTAAGAGTGCCACCGTCTTAATGCCAGGCCATACAGTTTCTGTTGCACTGTTGGGTGGCACAGATATGTTTTCTGTGGGTGTTATCTTATTGATAAATCACAAAACTTGTGTGAACAGTCATGTCAAACTGGAGGATTGGCTTTCTGGAATGATGTGGAACTAAATTTAAAGGTTCTGGTGTTGTGATAACCTGAAAATCTGCATAATGAGGTTCTTCTCTGTTGAAAGTTGTGCCCACTATGTGACCTTATAGGACTTCCATTAACTTTGACAGCTCAATTTACTCATTTTGATATATTCTAGCTGTTGTTCTTCCAAAGTCATTGGTTTTGAGAAAATAAAACTACTGGAAGAGCAGTATTTGTCAAGTGGGTATTTTGGGATGAAGCTCTTCATCGAGACAGGAAGAGGAAAATGAAGATAGCCAGTAATATACAGATGTGGCAAAAGCTGACAAGTGAAAGGTGGATCTAGGTCAGGAAACAAAATAGAGAGAGTGCAGAGAAGGTTCGCGAGACTGTTGACAGGATTTCAAGGTTTGAGTTACAGGGGAAGATTGTGCAGACTGGGGCTTTTTTCTCTGGAGCGTAGAAGATTGAGAGGGGACTTGATAGAGGTGTTTAAGATTTTAAAAGGGACAGACAGAGTAAACGTGGATAGGCTTTTTCAATTAAAAGTGGGGGAGATTCAAACTAGAGGGCATGGTTTAAGATTGAAGGGGGAAAATTATAAGGGGAACATGAGGGGAAATTTCTTTACGCAAAGGGTGGTGGGGATGTGGAATGAGCTTCCGACAGACGTGGTCGAGGCGGGATCATTGGTTACATTTAAGGAAAGACTGGATAGTTACATGGATAGGAGAGGACTGGAGGGGTATGGACCAGGTGCTGGTCAGTGGGACTAGGAGGGCGGGGATTTGTTATGGCATGGACTAGTAGGGCTGAACTGGCCTGTTCTGTGTTGTGGTTATATGGTTACATAGGAGAAAAATGTGCAGATAACCGAGGGGCTGATAAGTGGGGGAAAGAAAGGGCGGCAGATGCTGGAATCTGATAAGAAAGAAAGGTGATTTGGTTCTGTAACTTTTTGCTCACATCTCAATACCAATGACTTAAACAACTGCACAGAGGTGACATGGTTAATGAAGTGGTTGCATTGCCAGTGACCCAGGTTCAAAGGCAGTGTTGCCTATAAGGAGCTTGTACATTCTCCACATGACCTGCGTAGGTTTCCTCCAGGTGTTCTGGTTTCCTTTCACCCTTCAAAAACTAATGGGGTTTGTAGATTAATTGGTGTATTTAGGCATCACGGGTTCTTAAGCTGGGAGGGCCTTTTATCATGTTGTATGTCTAAGGCTAGAGCTGGATGAGGTTCCCACCCTGGATGAGACATATAAGGCAATCGAACAACTGAAAAGTGGCAAAGCAGCAGGTATGGATGGAATCCCCCCAGAAGTCTGGAAGGCTGGCGGCAAAACTCTGCATGCCAAACTGCATGAGTTTTTCAAGCTTTGTTGGGACCAAGGTAAACTGCCTCAGGATCTTCGTGATGCCACCATCATCACCCTGTACAAAAACAAAGGCGAGAAATCAGACTGCTCAAACTACAGGGGAATCACGTTGCTCTCCATTGCAGGCAAAATCTTCGCTAGGATTCTACTAAATAGAATAATACCTAGTGTCGCCGAGAATATTCTCCCAGAATCACAGTGCGGCTTTCGCGCAAACAGAGGAACCACTGACATGGTCTTTGCCCTCAGACAGCTCCAAGAAAAGTGCAGAGAACAAAACAAAGGACTCTACATCACCTTTGTTGACCTCACCAAAGCCTTCGACACCGTGAGCAGGAAAGGGCTTTGGCAAATACTAGAGCGCATCGGATGTCCCCCAAAGTTCCTCAACATGATTATCCAACTGCACGAAAACCAACAAGGTCGGGTCAGATACAGCAATGAGCTCTCTGAACCCTTCTCCATTAACAATGGCGTGAAGCAAGGCTGTGTTCTCGCACCAACCCTCTTTTCAATCTTCTTCAGCATGATGCTGAACCAAGCCATGAAAGACCCCAACAATGAAGACGCTGTTTACATCCGGTACCGCACGGATGGCAGTCTCTTCAATCTGAGGCGCCTGCAAGCTCACACCAAGACACAAGAGAAACTTGTCCGTGAACTACTCTTTGCAGATGATGCCGCTTTAGTTGCCCATTCAGAGCCAGCTCTTCAGCGCTTGACGTCCTGCTTTGCGGAAACTGCCAAAATGTTTGGCCTGGAAGTCAGCCTGAAGAAAACTGAGGTCCTCCATCAGCCAGCTCCCCACCATGACTACCAGCCCCCCCACATCTCCATCGGGCACACAAAACTCAAAACGGTCAACCAGTTTACCTATCTCGGCTGCACCATTTCATCAGATGCAAGGATCGACAATGAGATAGACAACAGACTCGCCAAGGCAAATAGCGCCTTTGGAAGACTACACAAAAGAGTCTGGAAAAACAACCAACTGAAAAACCTCACAAAGATAAGCGTATACAGAGCCGTTGTCATACCCACACTCCTGTTCGGCTCCGAATCATGGGTCCTCTACCGGCACCACCTACGGCTCCTAGAACGCTTCCACCAGCGTTGTCTCCGCTCCATCCTCAACATCCATTGGAGCGCTCACACCCCTAATGTCGAGGTACTCGAGATGGCAGAGGTCGACAGCATCGAGTCCACGCTGCTGAAGATCCAGCTGCGCTGGATGGGTCACGTCTCCAGAATGGAGGACCATCGCCTTCCCAAGATCGTATTATATGGCGAGCTCTCCACTGGCCACCGTGACAGAGGTGCACCAAAGAAAAGGTACAAGGACTGCCTAAAGAAATCTCTTGGTGCCTGCCACATTGACCACCGCCAGTGGGCTGATAACGCCTCAAACCGTGCATCTTGGCGCCTCACAGTTTGGCGGGCAGCAGCCTCCTTTGAAGAAGACCGCAGAGCCCACCTCACTGACAAAAGGCAAAGGAGGAAAAACCCAACACCCAACCCCAACCAACCAATTTTCCCTTGCAACCGCTGCAATCGTGTCTGCCTGTCCCGCATCGGATTGGTCAGCCACAAACGAGCCTGCAGCTGACGTGGACTTTTTACCCCCTCCATAAATCTTCGTCCGCGAAGCCAAGCCAAAAGAAAAGATGTCTAAATTTAAAAAAAAGTTGGGCCACTCAGTCCATCTGTTCCTAGATCTCTTCCATCCTCCTTCATCAACATGACCTCTATGTCTTACCCTCTCCCACTGTTTAAAGGGATCTTGAATCAATGTTTATGGATCAGTGTTTGTTCTGTTACCAGTCTTCCCACCATTGAGCCAGAGAAAGAAAGTTCAAATCCTATCAGTGCATTTTTTTTATTTTGGAGCATTTCAATTTTTATTAAAATAAAGTTGGCCTTAGTAAACCAGTCCATAAATCTGTTGAGTGATGTTTAAACATCCATCTTAGTCGCTAGCAAGAGAGTAGCCCAGAGGCCTTGTGATCACTGCCTTCACTTTCAGGACAAATAAAAAAGAACTTCTCTTGTTGTTTCCCTCTCATGTAACCCTTCTCATTCTGAATATGTAGCTTTAAATGGTAATTCTGAGTTACAAGGTGAAATAGGGTGGAGAGTGATGTATTGGCTTGAGCAAGTCACTGTGTTTACAGATCATGGTGGATGTAATCACAAGCATGCAAATAGTTTCCCTGGCATTGGGCTTCCAAGCCAAGGGAAAGCTCCTACTCTGTGACCTTTGGAAATCTCTTGAGTCCAGCACTTTGATTTGCTATCACTGATAGACTCTAGGTAAGGTTCCCTCCCTATCCCTGTCGGCCTGACTTTCCTTCTCTTCACGGTGTTCTTCAGAAGACTACCTGGTGGGATTGTCAGCTACAAACTGACAAATTCCATGCCAACTTGAAAGCTTGTTTGATTTGTATTCCACCCCTGTTTCTTAGCTTCTTGCTAGCCCAATCCCCACTTGCAACCCTCCATCCTTCAGGTTTTGTCCTCCTCTCTATCTTGTATGATGATTGGCGATCATCTGCATGGGGGATATCCTTGGAGTAGGGGCAGAGAAGAAAGGAGGTGTTGGGTTGGATGGTAGGGGGTGGTGAGCTTTAAGTTGTTGGGAGATAGAGTTATACAAACAAAGAGCTTTGAGCACTAACACAGGGCCTCGGCTCAACTTTTCCATGCTGACCAAGCTCTCTATCCAAGCAACTCCCACTTGCCTGCTTTTGGCTTGTATCCCTTCAAATATTCTCTGTCGAAGGATAGGGCTACCTAAATAACAGAAGGCTACTTACCTCACTGCTGACCCCGGGCAAGTTAGAGCAGAAGCAATCCTACTGTCTCACAGTGCAAGGGATCCAGGTTCAATCCTGACCTCAGGTAGTGTCTGTGTGGAGTTTTCCCTCAATGCATGCATCACCGGATATTCGGATCTACATAAATCCATTCCACACTGAACAACCTTGTAAAGAGAGGTGGCAAATAAGCTTCTTTTAAATTAAATGCATGAAGGTTTAAATGGAACTTGATGTGTGTGGTGGTACACCACCGGCCTACTGCAGGGGGAAACCTCTGTACCTGCAGGAGAGTAAGGGGACAGGACAACATCTGGCTGGCTGTCAATCAGTCGGCCTAAATGGATCAAGCCCCACCTGGTCGGGTGTCAATCACCCTCCGGGATATAAGCCTGAGCCGGCTTCCCGAGGCCTCACTCGGAGTTGCTGCAGCCACAGCCAGCCTGGCTCTGTGGAAGTCTTTGTGGATTAAAGCCTGTTGTATAGTCTTTATCTTCGTGTGTGTCTGATTCTGGCTAATAGTGCACCACAATGTGTGACTGTAATAGTGGAGATATGCAGAGAATTTAACTGTGTCAGTTCAGTTAATACTTTTTGGCCAGGATAGGCATTCCAGAGAGCTTATTAAAATAGTAGTAGTCCCTTAGGCCTGTCTTACCATTCAGTGTGGCTAACCAACCCAGCCTCTCCTCTTTTAAGTCCAGCTTTCAGCCGATATATGACACCAACCC
Organism: Narcine bancroftii; assembly: GCF_036971445.1. Lineage (NCBI taxonomy): Eukaryota > Metazoa > Chordata > Chondrichthyes > Torpediniformes > Narcinidae > Narcine > Narcine bancroftii. The sequence continues at coordinate 74,574,309 of NC_091470.1, forward strand.
CTGAGTTTCTGAGGATCCACAAACTGAGCTAATGAAATCTTGCTTGGATTTTTTTTAACGATGGCTTTATCCAATGTGTTTCTTACCATGAATGGCTATGTTACAGTACTAACTGCCACATGCTTTCACTCTTCTGAAGGTCATGAAAGAAATTTGTACAGTTCCATGCTACATTTTCCTGTTTCAAAGATGCTGTATATTACAAGGTGACATTTAACACAAGTGACTGAAAAGGTGCAAAAATCTGGTTAACGTGATTTAGACCAGCGCTACATGATTTTGGGTGCTGTCATGCCTCTAGAGAAATTCATTATTCTTTTGTCGCAGGTTTTTGTCCTCCCCAGCAGTTTCTCTGGAACAAACTCCCCCCATCAGTCCCACCCATTATGAAGTCAAACCAATGCAGCATGCAACATTTGTCTGCAGTGATATTTTCAATGTTGCTTCAAAAAACTATTTGTCCTTTTAATCACAGAAATGCCTTGTTTGATTAATTCTGTCCTCCACCCCCCACCTTTGCCTCCATCAATTTATACCATTAAAATCTATGACATTCAAACTTAATCCTTTGTCTTTAGTGAGATAGAAAATCTTCTGCAACATCAGACACCAGTTTTGTGTACATCCAGCCTACTTTGCCAAGCTCACTCACCTTCCTTGTTCAGGTTAGGTCAGCTGCCACTGATCCCTACCACATCCTGGTCCAAGTATGTGCCTAGTAGGAGATATGTGGGCAGATGAACAGCCGATGTTCTTGTCAGTCATTGTAAGGAACCTCATAAAAAGTGAAAATGGACATTAAGAGGCAAAATTTAGGGAAAAATAATAAAGCTTTAAAGTCCTGGCAACTGAAGGCTGGGCTGCCGAGCGTAGGATAATTAAATTCCACTCAAAATAGGAAGTGTCAAAGTAGTTCAGAGGGCTAGAGAGGGGCTATGGAGACCAGAGAAGGGGATGGACTATCGAGGAATTTGAAAACAAGGATGCAAATGTTAAAATCAATGTATTTTTCCAATCATGACCCAATGTAAGGGACCAAGATGGGGCCAATGTGTGATTGGGAACTGGTGTAATTTAAGGCAGCATTGCTGAGATGAGGTCAGGGAAAGGGCAGCTAGCAGTGCATGTCAAGTCTGGAGATGGCATGGATGTTGACAATGGCTTCAGCCTCGGAAGCAGGAGGGTCAAGAGATACTTCGTCAGCCATAAGGTACCCAGCTGCTGTAGCCATTGCATTTACATGGCTATTTCTGTTGACCTCCGGGTCAATAGTGTCTGGCAGGATGTTGATTATAGGGTGCAGCAGTGGTAATGACAAAGAAAATCCAAAGTACCTATTCTCGCCTTTGAAACTCAAATGTCTCCACCTGACCCCTCTTCATTTGTCCAGCATTCTATCACCTCTTGGCCCCTCCCCAACTCATTCCCCTAATTTATGCTTGATATCTCCCCTTCCTATTCTAGTCTTGAGAAAGGGTTTCTTTACGTGAATGTGTGTGTGTGTGTGTGTGTGTGTGTGTGTGTGTGTGTGTGTGTGTGTGGGAGGGAGGGGGGGGGGGGTTGCATTTAAATGCCATTTTGATTTGCTCTATATTGTTTGTGAAAGTTGTACAAGAAGTACAGATGTCAAAGGAGAGCCTCACGGATTAGTCCTATTGGGACTTTTCTGCTTAACACTACACTGAAATCATTGGATTTCGCTGGGTGGTTCTGACAGCTGCTCTTCTGAAACCAAGTGCTGAATCTGGATTTGGATTGGCCTACATTGATTCAGTGGCACTCTAACTTATTTATTCATCCCATTTATCAACCCTACCCAGAAATATTCTCCAAGCCTAGAACTTGCTCTGTATCTTCTCTGGTCTTAGAGTAAACTGGCAGTGACCCCTCTGGTCCGGGATTTGTCCATAGCAAGAGCAGTATTAGGTCTGGCTCCTGCAGAACGTCATCTGGCAAGGTTGGTGGACAACTTAACCTTCACCCCGTCTGAACCATGTTTCTCCTCAGTACCAAGAGCAGAAGCACAGGACAGACAGAACAAATAGGCCTCAATGAACCTAAATATCAGGTTGCCATGGTGACTGAGGAGGACAGTTCAAGTTCATGGTACTGCAGATCAAGAGTTGCCAGGAAATAAATCCTATTGGCTTGTTTTTGATACTTTGTTAAGAAGGCTTATCTGGATAGTTAACCCTCTCCGATCCTAAGATTAGTTACTCCTTCTGTTCTGTATGTTGATGCAATATAAAATCAGAAATGGTGTTTTCTACGCCACAAACACAATAACTAAAGCTGGTCTTTCATGGTGTCAGGAATTCTAGCAGCTGATGGACCATATAAATGGGGACTAAGCGCCCGGACAAATCCAGGTTTACTGCCATGGTAGGTGAGTGGCATGAGGCCTTGGTGTTAAGGCCACATGATGTTTGGTGAGATTATTTGGCAATCATGAGCATGTTTGTCTTTGCTGCTTCGTTGTAGTCCGTAGGCTGCTAAATACTAATGTCAAAAGTTGAGACTTCCTGAGTTCCTGGGTGCCTATCAGGTGAGGAATTTTCCCTCCAGTGACAAATTCTAGTGCACCTGATGTACATATAGGAGCAGTAGCAATGTAGGGGTTAAAGGAACATGATCATGGAGTGTCCTCTGGCCTGTAAAGAGCTGACTTGGGATCCTTTATCAGTTAATAAGTAGCCAGAGGGTAGTTTGACAATGCATTCTGGTTTGGGGAAATTACTGGGAGATGAGGTGGGGGGGGGGGGGGGGTGGAGGGAAAGTGTTGATTAGAAGGAGGCTGGGGAGATGGGACATGAGGGAGGGTGTGTGTGTGGATGTGTGATGTAGAATAGAGAGCTGATTGTGAGGTGGAAGAAGAGGGCTTGTGTTTTGGTGTCTGTGTAGAGGGGGTGAATATTTATTTATTTATCTATCCTTTGATGCTTATTATTTCTTTTTCTGTCTTGGCATGTTGTGCAATTAAAATTTTTTATATTGTGTACCTGTTTGGATGCAGCGAATAGGAATTTTGGTGCATCTGTTTGTTCTTGTGTATGACAATAGACTCACATTGAACATTGTTTGGAGAGGGCTCTGTGTGTGGCCCCAAGGGGGGAGGTGGGGTGGCTGGTGTGTGGGACAAAAAGAGGAAAGTGGGAGGGCTGGTGTGTGGGGCCAAAGGTGGGAGGTCTGGTGTGTTGGGCAAAAGGTGGGAGGTGGGAGAGCTGGTGTGTGGGACAAAAGGAGGTAGGTGGGAGGGCTGGTGTGTGGGGCCAAAGGTGGGAGGGCTGGTGTGTGGGGCAAAAGGTGGGAGGTCTGGTGTGTGGGGCCAAAGGTGGGAGGGCTGGTGTGTGGGGCAAAAGGTGGGAGAGCTGGTGTGTGGGGCCAAAGGTGGGAGGGCTGGTGTGTGGGGCAAAAGGTGGGAGGTGGGAGAGCTGGTGTGTGGGACAAAAGGAGGTAGGTGGGAGGGCTGGTGTGTGGGGCCAAAGGTGGGAGAGCTGGTGTGTGGGGCCAAAGGTGGGAGGGCTGGTGTGTGGGGCAAAAGGTGGGAGGTCTGGTGTGTGGGGCCAAAGGTGGGAGGGCTGGTGTGTGGGGCAAAAGGTGGGAGAGCTGGTGTGTGGGGCCAAAGGTGGGAGGGCTGGTGTGTGGGGCAAAAGGTGGGAGGTGGGAGAGCTGGTGTGTGGGACAAAAGGAGGTAGGTGGGAGGGCTGGTGTGTGGGGCCAAAGGTGGGAGAGCTGGTGTGTGGGGCCAAAGGTGGGAGGGCTGGTGTGTGGGGCAAAAGGTGGGAGGTCTGGTGTGTGGGGCCAAAGGTGGGAGGGCTGGTGTGTGGGGCAAAAGGTGGGAGAGCTGGTGTGTGGGGCCAAAGGTGGGAGGGCTGGTGTGTGGGGCAAAAGGTGGGAGGTGGGAGGGCTGGTGTGTGGGACCAAAGGAGGTAGGTGGGAGGGCTGGTATGTGGGATTAAAGGAGGCAAGTGGGAGGGTTGGTGTGTGGGACTAAAGAAAGTAGTTGGGAGGGCTCGTGTGTGGTGCCAAAGGAGGGAGGTGGGAGGGCTGAGTTATTGGATATTTGGGATGTGCTCTATCAGTTGGTGTGCTGCTGGTCATGGTAGGTGTGAAATATCATGCACCTCCAGGCTTCCTCAAAGTCCTTAAGGTCATTTTTTGGTCTTGTAATAAATTAACTTGCTTTCTTCATGGTCAAACAAAGCACATTCAAATCAGTTTCAGGCTTTTCATTGTTTTATTAGCTGATCGACATAAGTAAACTAGGAGTAAACATGGGTTGATATTTTACACTTCCTCTGAATTCTAACTTCTCTGTCTGAGTTACGTTTTGCAACTGTGGTTTGTTGACGTAATTGAATTAAGGTTTGGGATCTTTTGCAGCTGGGTAAATGTAACCACATTCATACAAAATGCCTTGCCTTATCTAGGATCATTTCATTATGAAGCTCGTTTGATCGCGTATTTAACCCTCTGTGGGGCAGAGTGAGGTGATTTTCCTGTTTGCTATGTGTGTGAAGTTCATAAAATTTTGAGAAGCATTAGTAGGGTAGACCAGTGGTTCTTAACCTTTCTCTTTCCACTCACATTCCTCTTTAAGTATTCCCTATGCCGTAGGTACTCTGTGATTAATCAGGGATTGCTTAAGGTGGTATGTGGGTGGAAAGAAAAAGTTTGAAAACTACCGTTTGAATCGTACCTCATTGACTCGTTATGTGCACGGTTTCATAGCTCCAAAGGAAATGGTCCAATGACAACTTTTCTCAAGCAAAATATTTCAGTAACAATTGGGTTTAGAGTAATGGTTCTCAACTTTCCCTTCTCACTCACATCCCACCTTAAGCAATCCCTGACTAATCACAGAGCACCGATGGCATAGAGATTACTTAAAGTGGGATGTGAGTGGAAAGAAAAAGGTTGAGAACTACTGGGGCAGATGGAATCTTTCTTCCAGGGTAAAAATGGCACCTACTGGAGAATAGACATTTAAGCTGGGGGCTGGGTGATGTTGGTGGTAAATTTAAAGAAGACATGCAGGCCAATTTCTTTACACCGAGATTGATAGATACCTGGAACAGGTATTGGTGGAAGCAGATTTGATGGTAGTGTTTGAGGCTTCTGAGACACATAAATATACAGAGAATAGATGGATATGCACTATGTACAGGTGGCAAAGTTTTAGTTTAATTTGGGGTTCATGTTCGGGGCAGGCATTGTGGGCCAAAGGGCCTGCTCCTGTGCTCTACTGCACCAATGTTCCATGTGATGGTGTGTTTGATCCTTCTACTCGAGGTTTTTGATACTGGTGTTTTTGATACCCCATAATTACGGTGATGTGTTTAATGCATTCTGTATCTTATCTCTGTTAAGGCTGCTGTGACAATAAACTCAATATGAACAAGAAATTAACCACAGGTGGAAGAACTCAAGAAGTTGAGCAGCAAGTGTGGAGGAGAAGGAATGACTAATACTTTGGGTTGGGGTCGTGCATCACGACCCACATATACTGATCAGCTTTAATGTAGTTCCATATTAAAGAATCTGATCAGAGCCACGAAGGTATGTGATCATGCGCTTGGTCAAAATGGTGGGTTTTAAAGAGAGAGGAAAACATGTATCAGCTTTGGGGAAGGAATTTTAAAGTTTAGGGATGGGATGCATGAGACATGTCTACCAGGAAGGAGGTGGATGACCCAAACTGGGCATGTGCCAGATGTGGGAGTTGAGCTTTGTGGGTCCTTAGCACTGCACTGGGTTGTAGTGGGGCCTGTTTAAGTTTCAAGCAAATCCCGTCCTCACCATGATTATGGCTCAGTATAAAGGTGAATGAGGTAAAATAGCCGAATGATTAGCTCAAAGGTCAATTTGGACAAAATGAGCTTCAGCTCGTGGCCATCCCCTTAAATTCCACACTCCATTCCCACACTGATGTGTCTATTTATGGTATCGTGAGGCTACCCGCAAATTGAATAAACAATACTGATTATTCCGTCTGGGTACTCTCCAAACAGATGGCATTAACATAGACCTCTCCAGTTTCCATGAAAACCCTTCCCTGAGTCTCTCTTCCCCCAACGTCTTTCCATCAGCTCCTCACCCCATTCCCTCGCCATTCATAAGAGCTTACCCCCCCCCCACCATTTTTTTTTCTCCTGCTCTCTCCCCCATATAGACCCCTTGCCTGTCGAACTGTACTCCTCTCCTGACCACCTTTTTATTTGGGCTCCTGCCTGCCTGCTTTTTGCTCATGCATTGACAAAGGGCTCAGGCTAGAAACGTTGGTAACAATTTACTTCCTCTAAACTCTGCATGACCTTCTGGGTTTCTCCAGCACATTGCTGCATTGCAGTACATTCACAGCATGTGCAGAATTTCCTGCTCAATTTCAACTCATCATACACTAGGGCTCAGTATTGGGGAGAGGGAGGGATCCTCCACTAAGACTGGCTTCATGTGACTGTCCTTGTGAATCTATCCTTGTGCGTATGCTGGTCAACTAATTGACTAACCCTTCCTTAATCAGAGACACTAAGTGGAGATGATTTGACTGTGAGAGAGAAAATGTTGTGGAGTCTGAGGGAATAGTGGCAAGATCATGGCAAGGAAGAAGCTGTCCTTGAATCTTGCGACGCGTGTCCTCTTATTCGTGCCATTTCTTCCCCGACAGGAGGAGGGTGAAGAGAATTAAAATGTGAAAGTCTGCAGACAGTGTGGTTGAAGTAAAAACACAATCCTGGAGAAACTCAGCAGGTCAAAAAGTGTACCTTATGTAGCAAAGATAAAGATACATAACGGATGCTTCAGGCTTGAGCCCTTCATCAAGTGATGATAAAATGTAGGCAAGTGTCTGAACAAAATTGAGGGGGGGAGGAGCACAGTCCTAAAGGCAGGCAGGAGTTAATAGGTGGATAAGGGAGGGAGGGCATACTAACAAGCAATAGGAGGGCTGAAGGGGGAAAAGCTCTGTGAATAGAGAGGGAAAGAGGAGGAGAGCTGGAGGAAAGAAGACAAAGGGATGGGATGGAGAGTAGGAGAGCAGAATCTGGAGAAGTTTTTTTTAAAATTTTTTTATTTTTCACACCATACATCACATTAGCCATGATGCACACTTTTTCTTTTTCACACATATACAGTGACTTTTTCTCCCCCCCCCCCCCTCCTCCCAAGCCACCCCCCCACCCCCCAACCTCCCCTCCATTTTAGGTATACAATCTAGGTTACATTAAACCAGTCAGACAATGTTGTCATTCATCAAAAATACACCAGAAATTCTACTGAGTCCATTCTTTTCTTTCCTTCTCCTTCCATCAACTTAGGTAATGTTTGTCCCCGGTAGGTTTTCGCTATTGTATTTAATGTAAGGCTCCCATATTTGTTCGAATATTTCAATATTATTTCTTAAACTATATGTTATTTTTTCTAATGGAATACATTTATTCATTTCTATATACCATTGTTGTATTTTCAAATTATCTTCCAATTTCCAGGTTGACATAATACATTTTTTTGCTACGGCTAGAGCTATCTTAACAAATCTTTTTTGTGCATCCTCCAAATCAATTCCAAATTCTTTGTTTTTTATGTTACTTAGGAGAAAGATCTCTGGATTCTTTGGTATATTGTTTTCTGTTATTTTATTTAATATCTGATTGAGATCTTCCCAAAATTTTTCTACTCTCTCACATGTCCAGATTGCATGAATTGTTGTTCCCATTTCTTTTTTACATCGAAAACATCTATCAGATACTGTTGGGTCCCATTTATTTAACTTTTGAGGTGTAATGTATAGTCTGTGTAACCAATTATATTGTATCATACGTAGCCTCATATTTATTGTATTTCTCATCGTTCCAGAACATAATTTCTCCCATGTTTCCTTTTTTATCTTTATATTTAAATCTTGTTCCCATTTTTGTTTAGTTTTACCATTTGTTTCCTCATTCTCCTTTTCTTGCAGTTTAATATACATATTTGTTATAAATCTTTTGATTAACATTGTATCTGTAATCACATATTCAAGGTTACTTCCCTCTGGCAAACTCAAATTGCTTCCTAATTTATCCTTGAAGTAGGATCTCAGTTGGTAATATGCCAGCGCTGTATCTCCAGTTATATTGTACTTATCTCTCATTTGTTCAAAGGATAAGAATCTACTTCCTGAAAAACAATTTTCTATTCTTTTAATCCCTTTTTTTTCCCATTCTCTAAAGGAAAGGTTATCTATTGTAAAAGGGAGTAGCTTATTTTGCATCAATATTAGTTTTGGTAATTGATAATTTGTTTTATTTCTTTCTACATGAATCTTCTTCCAAATATTGAGGAGATGATGTAATACTGGAGAAGTTCTATGTTGTACCAATTTTTCATCCCATTTATATAATATATGTTCAGGTATCTTTTCCCCTATTTTATCTAATTCTAATCTCGTCCAGTCTGGTTTTTCCCTTGTTTGACAAAAATCTGATAGGTATCTTAATTGTGCGGCTCTATAATAATTTTTAAAGTTTGGCAATTGTAAGCCTCCTTGTTTATACCATTCTGTTAATTTATCTAGTGCTATCCTCGGTTTCCCCCCTCTCCATAAAAATTTCCTTATTATTTTCTTTAACTCTTTGAAGAATTTTTCTGTCAGTTGTATTGGCAATGCCTGAAATAAGTATAATATCCTTGGAAAAATGTTCATTTTTTTTTATTTTTTAAATTTTTTTATTTTTCACACCATAAATCACATTAGCCATGATATACACTATTTCTTTTTCACACATATACAGTGACTTTTTCTCCCCCCACCCTCCTCCCAAGCCACCCCCCCACCCCCCCCTCTCATCCATTTTAGGTATACAATCTAGGTTGCATTAAGCCAGGCAGACAATGTTGTCATTCAACAAAAATACACCAGAAATTCTACTGAGTCCATTCTTTTCTTTCCTTCTCCTTCCATCAACTTAGGTAATGTTTGTCCCCGGTAGGTTTTCGCTATTGTATTTAATGTAAGGCTCCCATACTTGTTCGAATATTTCAATATTATTTCTTAACCTATATGTTATTTTTTCTAATGGAATACATTTATTCATTTAAATTTAGTAGTTTCTTCCTTTTAATTTGGTTATGTATTCCATTAATATTTAAAGTCATATAGTTCAGCGTAGCCCTTTTATATTTTGTTTATCTTCTCTTTCCGTTTTTCCATCATTACCTTTCCTCCTTTTCCATTTCTGTTTTCTTATTTTCAACTCTTTATAAGACAACATTCCTACAACATCCAACATTTTCCTTATTCTCCTATTTCTATCTTATTTATCCCCAATCTCCCCTTCCCCTCCTGAGTTGTCTTTTATCCCTTGTCGGACAACCACATCTCCCCTCTCCATTTGGATTTGCGAATCCACTCGCAAGCGTCAACTGATTTTGCAGTGGAAAAATGTTCATTTTAATACAGTTTATCCTTCCTATTAGTGTTAGTGGTAGATCTTTCCAATGCTCTAAATCGTCCTGTAATTTTTTCATTAGTGGATAATAATTGAGTTTATATAATTGGCCTAGATTTTTGTTTATTTGTACACCTATGTATATTATTGCCTGCATTTGCCATCTAAATGGAGATTCCTTCTTGAATTTTGAGAAATCTGCATTATTCATAGGCATTGCTTCATTTTTATTTACGTTTATCTTGTAACCCGACACTTCTCCATATTCCTTCAATTTCTTATATAATTCTTTTATTGATAGTTCTGGTTCTGTTAAATACACTATAACATCATCCGCAAATAGACTGATTTTATATTCCTTGTCTTTTATTTTTATTCCTTTTATATTATTATCTATTCTTATCAATTCTGCTAGTGGTTCTATAGCTAACGCAAACAATAAAGGTGATAGTGGGCATCCCTGCCGCGTTGACCTGCTGAAGTTAAATTGCTTTGATACATGTCCATTTACTGTCACTTTCGCTAACGGTCCCTTAAATCCAATTAATATACTTCTCCGGTAAACTGAATTTTTGCAATACTTTGAACAAATAATTCCATTCTACTCTGTCGAAGGCCTTCTCTGCGTCTAAAGCAACTGCTACTGCAGGTGCTTTATTTCCTTCTACTGCATGAATTAAGTTAATAAATTTACAAATATTGTCTGTGTGCGTCTTTTTTTGATAAATCCAGTTTGGTCTAAATTTACCATTTTCGGTACCTGTTCTGCTAATCTGTTTGCTAATAGTTTAGCTATTATCTTATAATCTGTGTTTAGCAAAGATATTGGTCTATATGACGCTGGTGAGAGTGGATCTTTCCCTTGTTTTAGTATTACTGTAATTATTGCTGTTTTACATGAATCTGGTAAGCTTTGTGTTTCATCAATCTGGTTGATTACATCCAGGAGGGGCGGAATTAATAAGTCTTTAAATGTTTTGTAGAATTCTATTGGAAATCCATCCTCTCCTGGTGTCTTATTATTTGGTAATTTTTTTATTATCTCTTGTATTTCTACTGTTCCAAATGGTTCTGTTAATTTATTTTGTTCCTCTATTTGTAGTTTTGGTAATTCAATTTTAGTCAAAAATTCATCTATTTTCCCTTCTTTCCCTTCGTTTTCAGTTCGGTATAATTGTTCATAGAATTCTCTAAAGTTTTCCTTAATTTCTTTTGGATTATATGTAATTTGTTTGTCTTTTTTCCTTGATGCCAATACCATTTTCTTAGCTTGTTCTGTCTTAAGCTGCCATGCTAGGATTTTGTGCGTTTTTTCACCTAGTTCATAATATTTCTGTTTTGTCTTCATTATATTCTTCTCTACCTTATATGTTTGTAATGTTTCATATTTTATTTTTTTATCCGCCAATTCTCTTCTTTTAGTTGTATCTTCCTTCATTGCTAATTTTTTTTCTATATTTACTATTTCCCTTTCCAACTGCTCTGTTTCCTGATTATAGTCCTTCTTCATCTTGGTTACATAACTTATTATTTGCCCTCTAATGAATGATTTCATTGCATCCCATAATATAAACTTATCTTCCACTGATTCCGTATTTACTTCAAAATACATTTTTAATTGTTTTTCAATAAATTCTCTAAAATCCTGCCTTTTAAGTAACATGGGGTTTAATCTCCATCTATACATTCTTGGAGGGATGTCCTCTAGCTTTACTGTCAATATTAAGGGTGAATGGTCCGATAGTATTCTAGCTTTATATTCTGTTTTTCTTACTCTATCTTGCATATTAGCTGATAACAAAAATAGGTCTATTCTTGAGTATGTTTTATGTCTAGCCGAGTAGTATGAATATTCCTTTTCTTTTGGGTTTTGTTTCCTCCATATATCCAAAAGTTTCATTTCTTGCATTGATTTAATTATAAATTTGGTTACTTTGTTCTTTCTGTTAATTTTTTTCCCAGTTTTATCCATATTTGAATCCAAATTCAGGTTGAAATCCCCTCCTATTAGTATGTTCCCTTGCGTATTAGCTACCTTCAAAAAGATATCTTGCATAAACTTTTGATCTTCTTCGTTAGGTGAATATACATTAAGTAGATTCCAAAACTCCGAATATATCTGACATTTTATCATAACATATCTCCCTGCTGGATCTATTATTTCCTCTTCTATTTTAAAAGGCACATTTTTACTAATTAATATAGCCACTCCTCTTGCTTTTGAATTATACGATGCTGCTGTTACATGTCCTACCCAATCTCTCTTTAATTTCTTGTGCTCCAATTCAGTTAAGTGTGTTTCTTGGACAAATGCTATATCAATTTTTTCTTTTTTCAGTAAATTTAGTAGTTTCTTCCTTTTAATTTGGTTATGTATTCCATTAATATTTAAAGTCATATAGTTCAGCGTAGCCATTTTATACTTTGTTTATCTTCTCTTTCCGTTTTTCCATCATTACCTTTCCTCCTTTTCCATTTCTGTTTTCTTATTTTAAACCCTTTATAAGACAACATTCCTACAACATCAAACATTTTCCTTATTCTCCTATTTATATCTTCTTTAGCCCCAATCTCCCCTTCCCCTCCTGAGTTGTCCTTTATCCCTTGTCAGACAACCACATCTCCCCTCTCCATTTGGGTTTGCGAATTCACTCGCAAGCGTCAACTGATTTTGCAGTGACCTCTATTCCCCCCCACCCAGCCCCCCCCCAGAAAAGATTTCACTTTTCATATGTAACAAAGGTCACTCTTTTAATTCCCTCCTTATTCTCTCTATTCCATTACCTTCCCTTATTAATTCTTGTCTATACTATCTATATTTTCCTCTAAGTGCAGATACATTCACGTATGCACATTATATCTATTCACTCTTATACCTCTTTACCCACATACATATCAATCGTGATCATTTTTACTCTCATTACCCGTCTTCATCCCTTAGTCTATTTTGTAATTGTTCTGCAATTTTTCGTGCTTCTTCTGGATCCGAGAATAGTCTGTTTTGTTGTCCTGGAATAAATATTTTCAATACCGCTGGATGCTTTAGTATAAATTTATACCCTTCCATAATATCGCCTTTGCTGTATTGAACTCCTTTCTCTTCTTTAGGAGTTCAAAACTTATATCTGGATAAATGAAGATTTTTTGCCCTTTATACTCCAGTGGTTTGTTGCTCTCTCTTACTTTTTCCATTGTCTTCTCCAGTACCTTTTCTCTTGTAGTATATCTTAGGAATTTTACTAAAATAGATCTTGGTTTTTGTTGTGGTTGTGGTTTAAAGGCCAATGCTCTATGTGCCCTTTCTATTTCCATTTCTTGCTGTAGTTCTGGACATCCTAGGATCCTAGGGATCCAATCTTTTATAAACTCCCTCATATTCTTGCCTTCTTCATCTTCCTTAAGGCCCACTATCTTTATGTTATTTCTTCTGTTATAATTTTCCATTATATCTATTTTTTGAGCTAACAGTTCTTGTGTCTCTATAGCTTTTTTATTAGATTCCTCCAATTTCTTTTTTAAGTCTTCTACCTCCATTTCTGCTGCTACTGCCCGCTCTTCCATCTTGTCCATTTTCTTTCCCATTTCTGTTAAGGTCATATCTATTTTATTCATTTTCTCTTCTGTGTTGTTTATTCTTCTTCTTAAATCATTAAATTCCTGTGTTTGCCATTCTTTAAATGACTCCATGTATCCTTTAATAAGAGAAAGTACAACCTTTATCTTGCCTTTCTCTTCTTCTTCTATTTCACTGTACTCTTCCTCTTCCTCTTCTTCTTCCCCTGGGTTGGCCATCTGTTGTTTCTTTGTTGCCCTTTTCTTCTCTTCTTTCTTGTTTCCATTGTCTTTTGTGTTCTCTTCTTGCTGCAGGTGTTCTGCAGCTGTCGTTGCCGGCTGTGGAGATTGACTCCCCAGCTGGTCCCCCCTCCCGTCGGTGTGTTTTTTTTCATGCGCATCGCGCATGCGCGACTCCTCGCGCATGCGCGGTTGCGCACTTTTACTCGGCTCAGCGAGCCATTTTTGTAGTCCACTATCTACCGACCTGAGGGAGCGGGTTTCTCTCTCCACCGCGGGCCTCTTCGAACAGGTAAGGCCTTCACCTTCTTCCTCCGTTGTCTTCTCTTCCTCTCTTCTTACCGTTGCTTTCGATTTTTCTTTTTTTGTCGCCATCTTCTTTCCACCTTTATACTCACTTTTCTTTAACTTTTATTTCTGTGCCTTTGTGTTTTCCTTTGTTTTTCCCGACTTTTCTGGAGAGGGCTGGAGTTCACCGTCCGGCTACTACTCCATCACGTGACTCCTCTCGAATCTGGAGAAGTTGATGTAAATGCCCTCTGGTTGGAGAGTGCCAGACAGAAAGTTAAGTGCTGCTCCTCCAATTTACGGGTGATCTTGGTTAGACAGTACATGAGGTCATGGACAGATATGTCAACAGGGAAGTGAGCTCAGAATTGAAATGGTTGGCCACTAGGAGATCCCTGTCACTGATGCGGACAGAGCAAAGGTGCTCAGCGAAATTATCTCCCGGTTTGTGTCCAGTCTCTCTGATGCAGAGAAGGCTCCAAGGGGAGCACCAGATACAGTAGATGACTTCTGTGGACACAAATGTGAAGTGATGCTGAGGTGAAATGAAAGTTGAAGAGAGTTTGGCTGAGGTGGGATGATTCTTTCAGTGTGTTGGCTGCTTTCACAAGGCAGCAGAAAGTGTTGATGATGCTAAGGGGGGTGTTTGTGGGATGGTCTGAGGTGCCTTCACAAATCTCTGCAGTTTCTTGCAGTCATGAGCAGAGCAGTTCCCTCACGATACAATAGTGAGGAAGGACCAAACTTTGACAAATTACATAGGTTTGATGGAGCTGAGGAATAGCAAGGAGCAGAAAACAATGGGTGGGAGTTTCCTCCAACAGAGTTAATGCAGAAAATGAGGATTGATTCCTGGGATAGCATGTGTTGTGTGAAGATAGATTAAATAATCTGTGTTTATGTTGTCTTGATTTCAGAAGATACAAAGGTGATCTTGTTGAAATGTACAGAGTTGGAAAGGGTTGAGGCAAAGCCGATGAAACCCATGACTTGGATGTCTAGAGCCAAGGACCACAGCCTCAAAATAAGGCGTCGGGAGGAAAAGAAGAAATTTCTTCTTAGTGAATATTTAGAATGAATGACCAGAAGCTCTGAGAATAAACAAGCAAGAGAGCGACATGCTTTGAAGTATTAAAGAAATGAAAGAATACACAGCAAACGTAGGAAGGTTGTACTGAGATGAGCCATGTTTTTATGGAATGACAGAGCAGGAACCACGGGTAAAGGACCTACTTCTGTTTCTTAAGAAGCCATGCTCTTTTTTTTCAAAACAAAAGATATTTTAAATCAACTTCAAACATGAAAATAGAATCAAACATTAACTTTATACTTAACTAACCCAAATTAACCCCCTTCTAATTCTAAGTGCACATGCATGGAATGTGTGTGTAAATTCAAGAAAAGTTCTTTGGTTCACAGTTCAATCTCACTTCTCCTTCTTCCAAATTCTCTGGTTGCAGGCAATCACCATACTGTGCACAGAATTTAACATGTATAAAGTTCACCAGTGTTTGAAAGGTAAATGTTTACTGCTCAGGAAGGTTCTTGTAGGGTTTGCAGAGAGAGATCTTTGTTGCTCCAGGATTTCCACAACTGAGGTACCTCCACTAGTCCCACCTCAGGGTCTCGCTGATGAAACTTGCCCCATCAGGGTCTTCTAGATGGTAATCTCTTTCATCAAGCTGCCACAGAGTTCCATTCCTTCCTCTATTTCAAGAGAAACATCAGACAGATAGCACTTCCAGCCATCTACTGCTCTGGAACTTGCTTTCATCAGTTAAGAAGCCATGCTCTTAAGGTTCAGCCAAGGTCTTGTCCTATCTCTTTATCTTCCTTCATACTTGTTTTCCACAGTTTAGATGGACTTCGATCCCTCAGTTTGTCCACCCCTTTTTCCCCCTCTTTAAAAGTGATTTGAAACCTACCTCTTTGGACTTTTTAGTCTCCTTTCACAATGTCACTTTTGGCTCCTTAGTGAAGCACCTTGGGGCTGTTTTGCTGCATTAAATGTTCACATAAAGGTTGATTTAGTAGATGAACAATTGCAGATGCATTCAGGTTTCCTGACTAATATGCTGTTTTCAAAGTGGTAAGATCTTGATGTCAAAATATGGAAAAATAATGTTAAAAAGTAACCCGTCCCATTTAGTTTTCTCTCCCTTTCTCATTTCTTTTCCTCTCAATTCTTTTCATTATTTATCTCTCCCACCCACCCTCCCACTCCAGTCTTGGTTCGACAACCCATCTTCTCGTCTGCCTTTCTCTATTTAGTCACCTTCCCCTCTGTTTATTCTGCACATTTTCTGCTGTGTTGCTGCCACACCAGGAGCCAATGGCTCTGATCCAGATAAACCACGTCAGGCATCCGGAGAGGGAGAGAGAGGGAGAGAAGCTTTTCATTCTTTCTCCAAAAGTTACTGGCTGCTCCTCAGCAGCTGAGTTCACTCTGTACAACGTCCAGCAGATTCCTCTCAAAAAGAATACTGAAGGAACCCGACAATTGCTGGAGGAACTATCTTTTAGGTTGAACTTCCCATTCTAAGGGATTTCATGGCCTTGTTAAAAGAAGTGCAGGAAAGCTATCCCTGATGTTTCCAGAGTTACAGAAAATCGAGTTACTTGTTGTTATTGATCTTGCTGCACATGGGCTGTCTACTGACTTTACAATTGTGACTGTACCTGGGTTGGCTGGTTGGGCATCTTGGGGACATGCGAAGGCCACTTTTACACTGCAGATGCTGGAATCCTGAGCAGACAAAGAACTGCGGAACTCAATGGGTCAGATGGCATCCAGGGTTGGAAATGGTCAGTCACCATTTTGGGTCGGAACCCTTCATCAAAGCACATTTACAGAGCCCTACTTCTCTCCTACCAGACAGTGGGAGAGGATCCGAAGCCACAGTCGATAAGTCCCGGCCATGAACTGAAACCAATGGGCTTGCCACTGAACAAATAGATTTGACAGGGTTGATCCCATCCTTTCGCTCACCAGAAGTGGCTGTGTTCAATTTTCTGTTGAACACGGAAACTTCCTGGGCTCTTGCGGTTAGATTTGTGTGGTGATATGTATATACTGTTCTGTGCTGTCCTATGTATTAGTGGCTGACCCGCCCACTGATGACTTGATCCCCTGTAACCCCTCTCCCTGTGACCTGGCCATAAAGGCCAACTTCCCTACCCCCCGCCCCCTTCCATTCAATATGAGCACATGGAGTTGGGCCAGCTGAAATCTAAAGTGCATTAAAGCCTTTTGTTCCTCACTCAGCCTTTGGAATCATTGATAGTGTGTATCAATGTGATTACCTTAGCCTGTGGAAGCACCTTCTTATCCGTTTCCTCCAGAGGTACGCGAGTTAGGGCTGGTGGAGGGTGCCACATAACTCCAGGCTGGGTAAGTCACGGCCAGCGAGCCTGTCAGCGCTTGCTATCCTGTTCACGGACTTCTCTATCCTTCCCACTCCTGAGGCAGCAGTCCAGCCATTGGTTGCTCCCCACTTGAGGCAAAGGAGGCACAGCACAGAAACAGGCCTTGTGGCTCATTGAGTCCATGCACTTTTTTTTAAAGATTCTGTCCTATCACTCACCAGGACCAATTTGGAGTTCCCAATTAATCTACTAACTTTGGATATGTGAGAAAACTCAGGCACCTGGAGGAAACCCACAGGGAGAACAAATGCAGGGACAGCAATGGTGCTCAAGACTGAATCAAAGTGTTGAGAGGGAGCAGCTCCTTTAGGAGAATCAGTGTGCCACCCAGAAGAAGTTTCCTCAGTATCTCTCATATTTGCCACTTCTACACACTACCCTGGGTTCCGGTTAAGGGGATAAAGTGCTTCAATATCAAAGGGTCTTAATTTTGTTTTCAAGTTCCTCTAAGGAGTTGCCCTTCCCCATTTTTTTCTGATACTCCTGCTTTGGGACACTCTTCATTTATAAGAGGTGCAAAGTAAATGGGTTGTTAATATTTCCATTACCATGGGAAATCCCAAAGCACAGAGTCAATGAAGTCTGTAATGTAAACAGGAAATTACCGTCTTGTGGCATTGACCTCCATCATTATGAAATGCTTCAAGCATTTGGTCAAGGCACGCTGGTCCATTTTCATTTTGCCTATAGATAAACCCTTTCACTGCTGATACTCTAGCCTTGTCCCTTCACTCCGTCCTGACACACCTGGAAAATGATGCCTCATAAGCCAGGATGTTGTTCACTGACTTCAGCTCAGTGTTTAGTAAGATTATTCCCCAGAGGCTGGTGGAGAATCTGTCATCTCTGAGACTCAACATCCCAGTAACTGGATACTGGACATCCTAACAAAAAGACCACAGACTGCCCGGGTCGGTAGCAGAATGTCAAGCACCGTCACGCTGAGCACTGGCGCACTCCAGGGCTGTGTGCTCAGCCAGCTCCTGTTCACCCTACTGACCCACAACTGAATTGCCAGATCCAGCATCAGCAATGCCATCAAATCTGCAGATGGCCTGATCAGCATCAATGACGAGTCCCACTTTAGAGGAGAGGAGGAAAATCCCATGATGTGGTCTGAGAGTTACAACCTGAGTCTCAACGTGGACAAGATGAAGGAGATGATCGTGGACTTCAGGAGGACCAGGGATGATCACACACTGTAGTGGAAAGAGTAGAGAGCACTAAGTTCCTTGAAGTTCACTTAACTAGTGACCTGCTACAGACATGCAACATCTCCTCACTTGTCAGGAAAGCTCAACAGTGACTGCATTTTCTGAGAAGAGTGAAGTGGGCAAAGCTACCATCCACCATCACATTAATCTTCTCTAGGCTGCATCACAGTGTGGTAGAGTTGCTGCAGAGAAATGGATCAGATGTCAATCCACAGGACCTTAAGAGAGGCAGAGAGGATCACGGGAGTCGTCCTCCCAGGCCCCCTTGACATGATGTACTGGGATCATTGTTTGAAGAGAGTTAACACTAACCATCCGAGACTCTCATATGCACCAAACAAAATTTATTTATTTATTTGTATTTATGAATACTTGTCCTGCATAGGTTTTGTTGTCTGTATATGTGTGATGTCTGGTTGTGTGTCTGCATGTTTTGTCCCGAGGACCAGAGCACACTGTTTCATCGGGTTGTACTTGTGCAATCAGAAGATATCAATCTTGACTTGAAATGCCAACAATTTGGTTCCCTGCAAGCACTGTAGGTCTGCAGCAATGATCATTTCTGGCAGCTAGCTGAGAATCACAGCACCAGAAATCTGGGTTCACCCCTGACTTCTGGTGCTGTCGATGTGGAGTTTGCATGTACTCTCTGTGTTCCTGAAGGTTTCTTCTGTTTGCTCCATTTCTTCCCACATCCCAAAGATGTGCAGGATGGGAGGTTAATTAGCCGTTGTAAACTCCTCCTTGTGTGTAGATGAGTGGGAACATCATGACAACATGGGGATAATAAGGTGCAGAGCAAATTAGAGGGGTCCCTTTGTGAGTTGGCATAGACTCAATGGGCCAAATTGCCGCCTCTTTTGTAAGGAAAAGTGCAAATGATCTTTCTCAGTGTTTGAGGGTTAATATTGGCCAGGACATGAGGGAGATCTCTCTTCTATTTGCTCTGGGCTACTTTACATTCACCAACAGTAGGCCCTTTCATGCAATGAAAAAGCCTGAGTGTAAACGCAGAGATTCTCTTCCCTTATGTCAGGAGATTTACCTTTTTGAATGCATTGCAGCCAGCTCCAAGGCGCTGAGTGCGATCCCTCTCAGAGAAGGATAATCGGCGGAGCTCAGCACTCCGCCACCTCACGTGAATGCAATGCCGCAATTGCAGCTGGTTAGTGACGGGCTGACGACATTGCAGTGACATCGTCGGCCTGAGGCGCAAGAGCGAAGCATTAATGGCCTTACTGAAGTTGTGCTGCATCTCTGCCTGGATACTATGACCGGCTGAAAACATCACAAGCATCTGTCTTGCCTGCTCGGGGCCACCATGATCCACTATAGGGGTCTTTCCTCCTTGTCACCCCACCTCCAAGGGCTCTGGAGGGCGCTACGAAGCGCAGCTCAACATGAATGCGATGCAAGGGGAGCCTTTTAGGGCTGCTCCATGAAAGGTAAGCTCATGTTTTCCCTCCGCACGACTTTGCTGACTGTGTGGTACTCGTTTAGTGATGCACAGGAGGAGTCAGCTGAGGATTCTTTCGTATGTTTTTATGAGAGTGCTACTACCACCGTGCGTTAAGGGCAAGAAACCTTTGAAAAAAACTCTTGAGTACAATCGCATTGGGACTGGTTGGGCCAGAAACATGAATCAGTTCTGCGCCCTGGAAGGCAAATGAGCAAAGAGAAACTGGAGGGGCTCAGCAGGTCAGGCAGCTTTCGTGAAGAGAAAGGGAGAATCAGTGTTTCGGGTCGGGACCCTTTTATCAAGCAACCATCAGAGTCAACATGCAATGAGTTCACAAGATATAGGACTACAGACATTTTAAGGCATTGTCCATAGAAACCTCTTCTCTCAGAATGCAGTTAATCTTGGTCCCCCCAGAGTAGTGGAGGTCAGATCATTAGAAATATTGATAAATGTCAAAGGAAGAGAGACTGAAGAGGAATAAAGGTCAGCGTGGATCAGCCATGATCATATCGAGTGGCCAGCAAGGCTTGAGGCATCTATTGTGTTACACCCATGACCACATCTCATGTGTTGGAAAGTGTCTTCGTTGTGAAAGACTCACACATACTAAGATGGAGGAGATGGTATAGTGATGGATGCACTTTTCTTACTGTGAAGGATTTCCAACCATCCGGAAATATAGTTCCACCTTTAGAGCTTAGTCTCTGCCAAGGTGGTGTTAACGTACCAAATCTGGGCAATTTGGTTGGTGTGGGGGAGGGGTTGATGGAGATGGTTCACTACCTGCAACTGTTTGGAAGGTCTGGGGAGCACACTTTGTAAGACTGCTGATTGCCAGGATGAACATTGTTCACCATTCCTACCCAACAGGCGATGACACACTGCTACCCCTCCCCCACCCTGTTCCAGAAACCAGAGTATCGGGTTCCTCCAACATCAAACACTGAATTGCATGAATCCTGCTGAGGCCAGGGTCAGGTAAAGCATTGCAAAGGCTATAGTTAACAAATCCAGCTGTCACTGCGTGCAGCTGACAGGTAAATTAAGGCTCTGGTTACATGGTTGGTCTGGGACATCCACTAGTTCAAATTTAGTGCGCCTGGTACTGTGTGACGTTTTGTTTTTTAAAAAAATTTTGCTTAATCCTTTCTTTTGCTTAACTTGTCCTGATTTGGAAACTTCCAGCCTCTTCCTCTCCTGTGCCTCGACATCAAGACCCTCACCACAGTTTTGGACCAAGTGGCACAGGTCAGGAAGAGGCTGATGGGAAAATCCAGAACCCAGGGCCATGGTTTGAGGATAATAGGCAAACCATTTAGGACCGAGATGAGGAGGAATTTCTTTACCCAGAGGGTGGTGAATCTGTGGAATTCATTGCCACAGAGGGCAGTAGAGGCAGGTTCATTAAATATATTTAAGAGGGAATTAGATATATTTCTTCAGTATAAGGGAATTAAAGGTTACGGAGAGAAGGCGGGGATGGGGTACTGAACTTTAAGATCAGCCATGATCTCGTTGAATGGCGGAGCAGGCTCGAAGGGTCGAATGACCTACTCCTGCTCCTATCTTCTATGTTTCTATGTTTCTAACATGTGTACATTGAATTATGGCCACTGCTCCCTGTTGAGGATCATGGATGAAATTTGACTCCCGTTAACTCTGGTTCCCAGATGGATTGATTTTGCCTTATCCACATGAAAAGTTATGTGTATTTACATTTAGCTATCTCTTGGACTTTTGAGTATTTTCCAATGGAGATTCTTCACATGAGTTTGGGCAGTCTGGATAGGCGATTCCTATTGCTAAGGTTTTGTCAGGTAGTCAGTAAGGTGTCATCCAAGAGCAGCTATCTTTGTAAGGCCTTCAGGATATTGATTTCTTTGTGGCACAGTTTCTGTTGCGACCATCTCTTTGGTGGGAAAGTTGATGGAGATAACAAAAGAGATGAGCTTTGCGTGCCTTGCTGTTCAACATGGGTGATCATGTCTCTCCATCTGTCATGCTCTCTGACTCTCAGAATTGTTGCTGTTGCTTCCCCTGTTCTCCTTCGGTGAAGGCTCCTTCTTTGAGTTGAGACCATAGTCGATGTTGAGTTCATGATTACACAAGGGAAAAATACTTAAGTGGTTTCCCATACTGGATCCATTGATCAGCAAATTCATCTACCCAACGTTTTTAGTTTTACAACCATAAATAACAATTTGTAGAATCTGCTTGTAAAACTATCCACCATCTGTAAACCATGGTTTCACGTGACCACATCTGGGAGGCTAAACAGGTGCTACACCTTGCCCAAGGTGTAGGCTATCGGATGGAAGGAGATTGAGCAGTGGTTAGTGCAATGGTTGTGGGGCTGTGGGATAGGCGATGTAGGAGAGCTATTAGAAAGCAAGTTTGAGAATTCAGAAATGTGGCTCTGGTGAATTAGACATTGGTGAGACTGTTGTACTTGGGAGTGTTGAGCACAGCTTTGGTCACCCAGCTAGAAGAAAGATAGCATTGAGCTGGAAAAGGTTCACAAGAAGGTTACAGGAACTGGTAGGCTTGAGTAAGAAGAAGAGGCTGGATTTTTTTCTCCTGAAAGAGGAATATAAAATCATGGGGCATGGATAAGGGACTTTTTCCAAGGGTAGAGGATTCGAAAACTAGAGGGGAAAGATTTGAAAGGGATCTGAGGAGCAGCCATTTTCACAGATAGCAGGTAGATGCATGATTGAACTGCCAGAGGAAGAGATAGAGGTGGAGACAATTGGAATCTTTCAGAGACATTGAGGCAGGTACATGGATAGGAAAGGTGTAGAGGGATATGAGCTGAACGTAGGCAGACAAATTTGGTCATAAGGCTGATGGGTCTGTTTCTGTGCGGTTAAATTCTACGAAATGTAAGTGAAGGGATTTGGTGCATCTTAAATTAGGCAGAAGGTCATCTTACAATTATGTAGCCAAGCAAAGGGATGGAACTAACTGAAAACCCAGCGTCCCTAAGGGCGCCACCTTAGCAATAATTTGTTTGCTTATGGGGCACCTTGTAAAAGGGCTGGACCCACTCCATTGGTCTCCTCATTACAACAAGGCATGACACTGATTGACTGGTGGGCAATTGGACAAAAAAAAACAGGAAAGATTTTGCTTTGCTTCACACCAGTTCTAAACTAGGTCAAGCTCTTGTGTTAATTTAGAAATATGGGAAAAGTTCAGAGTTCCACGACCCACATAAACTCACTTTATGTGAGTTTCTCCCAACAGGTAAAGGTACTGGAGAAATTCAGCAGGTCACGCAGCATCCATGAAAAGCAAAAGGCAGTTTATGTTTTGGGGTTTGAGCCCTTCTTCAGATGTGCCAAAAGTCAAGCAGGCATCCAAATAAGAAGGTAGGAGTGGAGTGGGGAGGAGTACAGGCTAGCTGATGATGGGTGACACACCACTCCCATGCCAAAATGTCCATCCATGGTCTCATGCACTGCCAAACTGAGGTGACCCACAAATTGGAGGAAAATCACCTAATATTCCCTCTGGGCATCCTCCAACCAGATGGCATTAACATTGACTTCTCCAGTTCTCATTAAACCCCTCCCCTCTGTCTCTCTCTCTCTCTCTCTCTCTCTCTCTCTCTCTCTCTCTCTCTCTCTTCCCTTCCCTCCATCCAGGGAGCTGCCCCTCCCCCAGGCTTTTTTTTCTCTTCTGCCCTCCAACCCGTATCCAGCAGAATCATCTTGCCAATTGGTCTGTTCTTCGCTCCTCCTCTCCTCTCCTTCCCCTGCTATATTATTCAAGCTCTTGTCTCCATTTTGCTCATGCCTTGACAAAAGGTGCAGGCCTGAAACATTGATTGCCCAGCGCTTCCTAAAGATGTGGGTGAGTTTCTCCAGCACTTTTGTGCATCGCACAGTCCACTACCATGTCCGATAAGTGAGCCCACAATGTTCTATCAGTGACAATTTAAGAGGTTATTATTCAGTGTCCACTGGTAGGAGGAATACACATGGGCATTTTCCTGTGGAGCCTTTCTTTGGGTTACACCATTCAATAACAACTCTCAGAAGGTTGTCCTGCACCTTGGAAAGTGTCAGTCTACAGTATTAGGTGGTAGTCTTCTCCTGCACGAGAAGGCCAACAAACTTTGGTCAGACCAAAGGATGCCTTTCCCCAAGCCAATGATCTTACAGCTGGAGTAAATGTATGGCTTAAGTTAAATCACAATGTTGACACATGGTAAAGTCCCAGCATTTGCAGATGTTGCTGCTGAACTTCATACATGATGTGGCCACGGAAGCGAGTCTGGTCATAGTACTGGACCCCACCATCTGAAGATTTCTTTTTTTTTACCTCCATTGCAAAGTCTCTTTGAGGGATGCTTGCCCTGAAGAGGTTCCCCTCATCTCTTCGAAGGGACGTCTGTGAGAGCCTCCCTCACTGCTCCCCCTCTGTTATCCCCACTGCTCTCAAGCTTTCTGACCATGTGATTTCCTCCTGACTCGCTTCCACAGTCATGTGTCCACCTGCTAGCCTGTGCTCCTCCCCCACCCCCCCTCAATCTTCTAATTTGGGCATCTGCCTGATTTTTGACACACCAAAGAAAGGCTCATGCCTAGAATATCAACTGCCTTTTACTTTCAATGGATGCTGTGTGACCTGCTGAGTTTCTCCAACATTTCTTGTGTGCAGCACTAGACCCCAGCATCTTCAGAATTATTGTTGGCATCTGGATCCATAATCCAGGATTCCTGGTGCACAGTGGGCCAGAGCCACGGGGCAGGTGTTTGAATCAAACATTGATTTCCATGTGATGTTATCGTGCATATTAATCAAAGGTAGGATGAGGTGGGGCATGTTGCAAAATAAAGATGGAAAGATTGGGTGGAGCTGGAGCCTTTTTTACCCAGCTCATGGATAAAAGGCACTGATCTGTCCCAAGGGTATGCTGCGTCTCAGACACATCCTGCCCAGATACGCTAATGAATGCTTAACTTGGCAGGCGTGCAGGCCAGGGTTTGTGGCAGCTCGGACTACTGCATCGACACTGGGGAATAAAAGCCTGCCAACTTCTTTTATCCAAGCCTAGAGAATAAAAGAAGGAGCTTGTATTTCTCTGGTGTCTTTTTATGGCTATAGGACATCCCATTGGCAATTTAAACCAAATTACATACTTTTGAAGTGCAGTCCCAATTTTAATTTAGGGAAGCTCTACAATGTCCAAGGTGCAAGGTAAATCCAAATTTATGCAGTTGTTGGCTGCCAGTTTAAACATTGCAAAGTCGATTACAGACTATTTCCAGTCTTTACACTTCAATCACCCTGTCACTTGGTGTAGTGGTATGTGCAGGAATAGGCTTTTCTTGGCTTTGGGAGAGTATTTAACATTATGGGGTGGCTGCCTGCAACAAATTTTGAAAAACGGTGGCATAGAGACACTCACCCCATTCTGTTCCCTGACTGACAAAGACCATTATCAATCTACATAGCACTTAGCTTCTTTAACCCATAACCATTGTACATTTTTGGACTGATGTTAAGGGGAGGAGGGATTTTACAAGTCTTATCCTTGTCAGAGTTTTGGTGGGATAATGCAAAGGGTTCTCTAATGTTCGAGCTGTAGCTAACCTTTGCTCTCAGAGGGCCATTCGTGATGGATTGAGTGCTGGCAAGAGTGAGTGGAGCGCATGATAGGGGCAACAAGAAAGCAAGCCTGCCAATCATCACAGAGAGGGAGTCATGCCTTAATGCTGAAGGCTCATAGCTGGTATTTATTGAATGGGGGGGGGTTCCAGCACTTCTTTGTTTGGGGGCCATTTTTCAATGGAGTGCAGCCAAGTGGGCTCCTGCCCAGGTTAATTATCTGCTAAACCAGTGGCCTCAGATTAAGGCTGATGGACTGGGGCCCAGATCCTTTACACCTCGATGAGTAGCAGCTATGCCATTTGAAGTACTAATTTAGGGAATTTGCAAGAATCAGGAAGGGTGGGGTGAGTGTGAGCAGAACACAGGTCTCTTCCATCGGCTAAAGGTAAAATAAGGAAGCAGGATTCTATCCAATTTGATAATAGGTAGAATTAGTCAGGGAATAGAGTGGAGTGGTGATAAAATGATGGATGCAAAGCCAGCCGTTAGCAGCAGTAACATTCTAAACCTGACCCTGTCTGAGTACAGGGATTAAAAGGTAAAGGTTCCATTATTGTCACGTGATACCACATTTAGAAAGTAACATATATGAAATTCTTTAACTTTGTCTACCATAAGGAAGACAGAGAGTCACCACTTTGTCCAGCGCCCCTCACAAAAATGAGGCCCCAGTGATCCCTGGTTTACAAGACCAGTGCTCTAACCACTGAGCTGTCGGATTTTGCAATGTGTGCCAACTATTAGACACTCGGCAGCAACTCCCCGAGTCTGCCACGCCATCTCCCAATTTTCGTGGTCTCCACTGCTAGCACAAGGGAAACCCATCCCGAGTTGTGGGACTCATTGTCGAAATCAAAGGGTGATTATTTTCACTCTGGGCTTAATGGCCTGATCTGTGATCCCTGACACCTGCTGTAGCAATTGGGTCTCCTCAGATCATTGACATTTGCCCAAAAGATGCTTTGAATGATGGAAGCTTTGACCATGGAAGAAGCCTTGTTCATCCTATGCATTTACTCCTGCTCCCACATTGGAAGTGTTTCCCCTTCAAGCACTGATTCCCTTTGAATGTGGTTCCACTACCTTTTCAGCCTGTGAATTCCAGGCTGTAACAACTTGACATCTAACCCCTGGTTAGGTTTAGGGTATAAGGTGAGGGATGGGAATATTTAGAGGAATGATCAGAATAAGTTATTATACAGAGACTAGTGGGTGCCTGGAATGCTTTGCCAGGGATGGTGGTGAAGAGTGGTACAAAAGGCAGATTTAAAAGACTCTTAAACAGGCTCATGGAAGCAGAAAAAATAGGTATGAGGAAGAAAAGGTTTGGATTGAAACTCATTGGGGATGTATGTTATTTGAGTGCAAATTGGGCGGCACAGACTCAGGGGCTGAAATGACCTGTAACTGAGCTGCATGTTTACATTTTTAAAATTGTTGAGTCGGTTTACATTGGTTGGTGCAACAACGTGGGCCAAAGGACCTGTACTGTGCTTTAACATTCAGTGTTCTAACACACACTTCAAAACGAAAGCCCTCATCTTCTCTCTGGATCCTATTAGAGTCTATTTGGCCCATCAAATTTTTGTCCACTCATGGATCAATCCAATTTCCAGTTATTTCAAATGCACTTCAAATCTCCCTGACCCTTATTTACATACACACGAGGCAATTTACAGTGGTTGATTAACCTACCAAATGTACACGTTTTTGCAATATTGGAGGCAAACGTCACAGGGAGGATACGAAAACTGCACACATACACCATCCAGAATTAGGTGGGAAACGGGGGCACTGGAGCAGTACCTTCTGCACCACTCTGCTGTCCTTTCACCCTCTAGCTCAGGGGTGTCAAACTCAAATTCACAAAGGGCCAAAATTAAAAACTTGGACTAAGTCGAGGGCCGAACTAAATATTTATTGAAAATTTTCAACAACATCTGCATGCTTTCTCTTCTTTCAACATATGTAATGTTAAACTTTTTCTTATTAAAATAAATGTTTAATAATAGTTTTGGATAAACTCTTTCCAGAAGCATTAACAAATGAGAAATAAAATATTCAATAAATAATATTTCTCTATAGAGGATTTGTCAAATGTTGCTAGTGTGCTGTCGAATAGTAAAATCTGAGGGCTATTGAGAATGTGGGAGAATAACATGATTCCTGAAACAATCAAATGGGTGACTGATTGTGGGCATAGGGTTATTTACCATGCCCTTTTTCCATTGGTACAGATATCCTTTGATTTACACACTTTTCAAGTTTTGTGCCTAATGAGCTTGTATCCAGGTGCAGGACCATTTTTAACCAGGAATATATTTATCACTGTGACATGAAACTATTGGAAGATCGTTTTATCCTGAGATTAAAGTTCATAATCCTTACTCAGGCCTGTGTGTGGGAGGGCGGGGTTTGCGGGCGATCGGGTTGGACAACGACAGTGCGGGGGCATCGGCTCTCGCTGCAGGGCTGCATCTCGGCGGATCAGCGGCCCCGTCACCGTGAGTCGCGGGTCGGCCTACGGCAGGGAGGGGGAGTGGGCAACGGTCCTGGCGAGGTCAGGCCCGAGGCCTCCGGTTCCGGGCGCTGGGAAGCGGCCTTGGCTTCCCCTGACACCGGCCAGGCCCCAAAACCAGAGTCCACGGTGAGACCCTGCAACGTAAACAGAGGAGGTGGGGGCGATTAGCGGGCTGACGCCAATGCATTCTGGGATTTGTAGTATTATCTGTGCATGCGCTATACTGGCGCGGCGGCCAGCGGGCCACCTCTAATACATTTTTGAAATGATCTTGCGGGCCAAATATAATTATATCGCGGGCCAAATTTGGCCCGCGGGCCAGAGTTTGACATGTGTGCTCTAGCTCCTGATACTCTTGCCACAGAAACAGTATCTATCAATCTTTTCTGCTCGTAATTTTCAATACTTCCATTACATTTCCCTTCATCAGACTCCTAAATGGGTAAAAGATTGTCTTTGTGTTGTTTTAACTGTACTTTTTTCTATACCCTGCATTCTTCGATTCATAGCTTGTACTTTTGTTCATTTGTTTGTTTATCATTGCACCTACTGCTGTACGAGTTGGCTTACCTGGATAGCACACAAAAAAATGCCTTTTATTGTATCTCAATACGTGTGCCAATAAACATTTCCTATTTTCATTCTTTTTTTCAAAGAAATATGCACTGAAGCTCTCATTGGAGAGGGTGTATACAAGTACACTGGAATTGGCACCATTGTATTCACCCTCTCATAGTTTCTGACATTCTTCCTGGAGTGTGGGGCAGGCAGCTGCGCCTAGTGTTCCAGATGAGTTATGGAGATCTGCTGTCATTTCCTTTGTCCCTCTCTATGGTATTTGCCATGTGCACTGCAACTAAGTACTGAGTGTAACAATTGAATGATCATAAGACCATCACTCTCGTTACAAGTGAAATGGATTACACCCCAAACGTTAAAGCAGGATAGACATTTAAAGAAATTAGCCTGCAAGATCTTGGAATACAAGTAATGTTGCAATGAATGAAACATTGATCTTTCAGAGACATTCCCTCGGGGTCGAGGATAAATTGGTCTCAGCCCTGAGGAGAGGAAGGTTCTTCCTGTGGGTGAATGTGTTTAATGTTGCATGCAATTACTGCACAGTTTTAACATAGCAATGTTTCAGTATAACAGTAAGGAGATGCAAGTCATCTAGAGACCAGGCTCTGCTATGCTGACTGAGCACACACACTCGTGGTGTGGGTTTGTGTAGTTTCTGACTACACACATATATTGCTCACATCCTTCCTCTGGCTGTCCACCCTCCCATTACATCCCCTGTCCTCTTTCTCCTTTCATCGATTCACCTTCATCCCCCTTTGCATACTTCCTTCCCTTTTTGTTTTTTCTTTTGTGCTCAATTCCATGACCTTCCCCTGCTTGCCCACTCTGATTCTCCATCCAGAAGGAAATAGGAACGGGAGGCACTTGGCCCCTCTGAGCCTGCCCTCCCATGGAAATATCATCATGGCCAACTCTTCCATTGTCAGGGTCAAGGTCCAGTTGCTGATCAACTTCCACCATTCCCACCTGTCCCAGAAGCCATGCTACCGGAACCCTGTGACCCAGCCCTGAAACCCTCTCCCAAACCTCTCTAAAGCCTTCAGCTGCTTAACATCAGTAGGACTCCACCTCCCAGTATTCTGTGAGTGGGTTGTTGCCAAGCATGCTGTATTAGGGGACAGATGACAGTCACCTTGTACAATGTTATCTCCTCACAAACCACTTAATTATAATGACCAAATTATTGGCAGTAGCTACATCAATTAAGGTGTAAATTTAATTTGGGTTTATGCTGAGAATGGGATTGCAAAATGTATTGTTCCATCTATAGGCCTTTTTATAGTAGTTAAAAAAAACAAATATTCCCCACCTTCACATCACTGAACCCACCTTTATAAAAATGCTGATGGTGGATGCTGGATGTGAACTCTGATCCTTCTGGGGGGAAGACCCAGAGGTGCAGCGAATCGCTTTACCTCGCTCCATAAAGACACTGCCACGCTGGGCTGATGATGTCGTCAGCCCGTGACCCAGGAGCCATCACCAGGGGTTAGGGCTCCCTCCTGCCACCTGGAAATGTCCTCTTCCCAACTCTCCACCCCCCCCAATCACTAGAGGGAGCCAGACAAGGGCACTGCAGAGCCTCGTGGGGTGAGCTTTTTGTTTTAATGCGGGATCAGTGGCCATCGTTGTTACCTATAATCCACCATGCAGCTGGATCCGCTCCGCATTTCCCAGAGTGGTCCCAGCTGCATGGGGGATTATGAGTAATCAAGGCGCCCATGGCTCAGCGCATATGTTCGACCTTGTGGCGACGGGCGGCGCTACTGAACCACTCACCCCGCCTCCATCAGCTCCGGAGGACGGCTCATCCTCTGTTTTCCACTTTCAGCTAGCTGCAACATGGCATTGCTCCATAAAAAGGGTTTGTTTAGGATCTCGATCCACCATCTCATCCGTGCGTTTTCCCTTCCAACTGTGACTCAGTGTCATCCTCCTCATGGATCACTCTAGGGATTAACCCAGATTTTTGGATCTAGAATTGCTCTGAAATCTGTGAATTTCTCTTTCGCCTGAAGAAAACTTTGAGTAATATTTCCAATTATATCTACCTTAAAAGAATGCATTTCCTCCTGCGAGGAAGCTGACGTGCATTATTGTGCACAGCAGGTAGAGAGCGCAGTGATTGTTTCATGTGTGATGTTCAGTGGGGGTGGACTGGGATTTGGTGTGGTGGTGGCGGCGGGGTGGGGGGGGGGAAGAGAGGGAGGGAGGGAGCAGCTGATTGGTAATGTCCTGTGCCGTTAGAGGGGTCTGCTTCTGCATCACCCAACCCAGAAGTGACAGGGGGCAAACCAAGATCATCCAAGAGAGCAGCCAAGGCCACTCAAGATGCACCTCTCATATTCTGTACCTGCTGCTGATTGGATGGTCCGTCATCTTCAACCTTGGCCCTCTGATCTTTGCGCGAGCCACATCCAGCTGGAACACGAGCTGACGGAGGCGAGGAAAAATGGCAGGTGTGGAGGACTGAGGTGGAACGACACAAAATGTCCCCCCACCCTCCCGTCTGGAAATCTTGGCATCAAAGGAGGGCTGCAGTGCTATGAGTGCCTTCTTCAAACCAAGGCTTCCATCTGCAAATTTGAGTGGATCTACAAGACCCCAGGGGACTCTTTGAAGTTGGGAAGTTCATTCATCATAATTGACCTTCCGTTTTGATTATATCTGCATATGGGACCTTGTTTACTGTGTTTAGAAGGTGCTTTATTGGTTCCAATGTGTGTATAACTTTTCAAGGGAATTTCAGGTTAGATTTGAAATCATGAACAATGCCATCTATGAGCTGCATTTAGTGGAATGGATCAATAAGCCACAGCAGATGACCGGTATAAAGGAAATGTGTCCAAGTGTTTGTTTGCTGCTGTTGCAATTGGACTGGGATTGGGTTACCCTGATGCTAATTGTGCTTTTCCTGTGTTTTATCCCTGGGTGTCTGATTACACACCAGGAATAACAAAGCAAGGTCTGAAACACACAAGGTATTTCCATTCAGTGTAGCAACACCTGCTCTTAAAGTGTTGACTACTACCTTATCCCTGTTTCCCACTTGGATATTACTTCCAGGATCTTGAAAGAAGCCCAGGCATGAGGAGACTTAACCAATAAGCCTATCTCTTGTAGTCGTGCTCCCACACCACAACTCTTGAAAGTGATGTCACTCTCTGACTTCACTGGAACTGATGAACAGGCACCGTGCCTGTGCACCTTATTATGGCTTATAGGTAGCAGTCTTGTCTCAGAGTCAGGGAAACACATTCAAGTCTAATGTGGACTTCAAACTGACATTCCTATGTAACCACATCTATGTTGTTGACATTCTACCTTTGTGAACAAGACATTAAACTGAAGCCCTTTTGCTCACTTTGGTGGATGTGGTAATTTCCTTGCAGTATTTCAAAGGACAAAATTTTCTCAATGCCGCTCTGATATTTACAGTTCAAACAAATGAACTAAAGGTAAATTATCTGATCACATTGAAGTGTTTGTGTGTGTGTGTACACATTTCCTTCTAAAAGTTGGTTACTAGTAAATGCTCTTTCTCCACTCACTGAAGCAGTGAGCAGTGCATTCCATGGCAAACAGCTGTGTTTTCAAAAAAGAAAACTCATTTCCTTTCTTGCCAAATTCCTTAACCCAATGAGCTCTGGTTAATAACTAACCTGTAGTAGAGATGGTACGTCCCTATTTTTTGTAACACCTTTCATATATCTTTAAACTTTTTTTGTTAAACCTTATTTTTCTCTCCTATGTGAAGAAAAATCATGTTTTGTCCATCAGTCTGCAGGGTCAATTCAGTCCTCTTGACCCTTAAACTCAAACAATCCCTGATTGTTGTGGGAACCATTA
Source organism: Narcine bancroftii (assembly GCF_036971445.1). Lineage (NCBI taxonomy): Eukaryota > Metazoa > Chordata > Chondrichthyes > Torpediniformes > Narcinidae > Narcine > Narcine bancroftii. The sequence goes on from NC_091470.1 coordinate 74,606,493, forward strand.
ACCCTTTGTGTTTCTAGAAGCAAGCTGCTAATTGCAGAAGAAGATGTAAAATATTTTTACTGGATGGCAGGGGTGGTAGGGGAAGGTGCTGCAGAGCAAAGAGTGAATGGATAACTCCTCTCATCCTGCAATCTACCCTTATCTCGTAAAGGCTCGCTGGGGACCACCATTCTCTGTAACCAATCCACCTGTGCATTTCCATAAGGAGTGTTTGCCAGCTGCTGGAACTAGGGCATCACTTGCCAAACCCTTCTTGGCACGTGTTATGTTCAGCTGAGCGTTTGTGCAGATGGTCACCAAGAACAGTATTCTGCAACCTCAGGTGCTCTTCACTCAGCTAACCTGTTGCTGCACATCCTACAACAGGGGCATCAAAACAAGTACTTTCAGGAAAGAAGGAAGGGAAATTATAAGGGACTTTAAAATTAGGTGAGATTACAAAATGATGGCAGGATAAGTTTGCTTCTATGCTAACATTCCTTTGTCCTGATGAAGAGTTTTGGCTTGAAACATCGACGATCCTTTTTCTCCCACTGATGCTGATTGACCTGTTGCATTCCTGCAGCAAATTTTGTTTGGCTTCTGGATTTTAGGGTACAGTTTTGATTTTACCTAAGAGAGGATGTATTTGACATGAAGGGAGTGGAGTGAAGATTAATTCTTCATGGTTCAAGAGATGTCACGTTTGTTGTATAAGGAGAGACTGAGTAGTTTGGGACTGCATTCTTTAGAACAATGGTTTTCAAACTGCCCCCCTAAACTCCTATTCCCTTTTAAGTAATCCCTATGCCATCGGTGCTCTGTGATTAGTAAGGGATTACTTAAAGTGGTATGTGAGTGGGAAGAGAAGGTTGAGAACCACTGCTCTAGACCCAATTGTTACTGAAATATTTTGCTTGAGTAAAATTGTCATTGGCCCATTACCTTTGGAGTTATGAAACCGTGCACATAAGTCAATTAGGTATGATTAAAACAGTAGTTTTCAACCTTTTTCTTTTCATTTATGGCATAGGGATTGCTTATTGTTCTGGGACCCCTGCTCTTTGGGATTTTTATAAATGACCTGGATAAAGAGGCGGAAAGATGGGTCAGTAAGTTTGCGGATGACCTGAAGGTTGGAGGAGTTGTGGATAGAGCTGAGGGTAGTCAAAGGTTATAAGAGGATATGGACAGGATGCAGAGATGGGCAGAAAAGTGGCAAATAGATTTCAGTCTGGATAAGTGAGAGGTGATTTTGGAAGGACAAACCAGAAGGATGAGCACAAGGCTAATGGTTAGTTACTTAAGAATGTGGATGAACAGAGGGATCTTGGGATTCAAATCCATACATCCCTCAAGTCCACCACATAGGTTGATAAGATAATTAAGAAGGCCTATGGGATGCTTCGATTCATTAATAGGGGGATTGAGTTCAGGAGTAGAGTGGCTGTGTAACAACTCTACAAATCTTTGGTAAGACAGCACTTCTGTTCAATTCTGGTCACCTCATTATAAGAAGGATGTGGAAGCTATGGAGAGGGTGTAGAGGAGATTTACCAGGATGTTCCCTGGATTGGGAAACCAGTCTTATGAAGGAAAGTATGCTGAGCTGGGACTTTTCATTTTGGAGCATAGAAGGATGGAGTAGAGTTGATAGAGGTCTACAAGATTATGAGAGGCATTGATAGGGTGGACAGCCAGCAGCTGTTTCCCAGCGCAGGATCAGCAAACACCAGAGGACATATGTACCATGTTAAGGGAAGGAAGTTTAGGGGAGACATCAGGGGTAAGTTTTTTTACAAAGAGAGTTGTGGGTGCCTGGAATGCCTTGTCGGGGATGGTGGTGAAGGCTGAAATATTGGGGTCATTAGAGAGACCCTTAGACAGACACACAGATGAAAGGAAAATGGAGGGTTATGAGGTAGGGAGAGATTAGTACTTTTTTTTACATATATATGGGTTGGCATAACATTGAGGGCCGAAGGGCCTGTACTGTGCTGTATTGTTCTTTCTGAGTCTAGGGGGCAGTTTAAAAACTACTAGTTTAGAAGGAGGAGGGGAGATCTCAAAACTTACAAAATTTTCAAAAGGCTTGACAATTAACTGATTGCCCTGGCAGAAGAGACTATGGTCAGGGGGACAGTTTCAGAATAAGGTGTAGACTGATTAGAACAGAGATGAGTGGAAATTATTCATGGGTTAGTGAATCCTTTGAAATTATCTATCCCATTGGATACAAAAGCTTATTTGCTAAACTAGTTAAAAATTAAGATTGATAGACCTCCGAACTCTGAGTGAATCAAGGAGCATGGAGATAGCACAAGAAAATAGAGCTGAGGTTGGGGCACTGGATGTTTCCTATTTGGGCCTTTAACAAGGTTCTTGCATGGTATGCTGGTCCCGAAGATTAGATCGCACATGGCATCTGGGGTGGGATAGCCAATTGAAACCAATTGGCAGATGTCAGTAAGAGGCAAAAAATTATCACAGTTTCTCTTTTTATTTGCAAATGCATGAATTTGTGATGGAGGAGGTGGAAGAACAACATTTAGCGATGATCTTGACAAAAGACAGAGCAGGACCAAGGTCCTACTGCTGCTCCTATTTCTAATGTCATGAACAGTGAGAAATTAGGAAAAAGGAAGGTGCAATAAGACCTGGGAATCACGGTCCATTGAAGGTTGGGATGCAGGTACAACATGCAGTGAAGAAAGCAAACGGCACATTGGCCTTTATTTCAAATGATTTTGAACAGAGGAGCAGGGAGACCTTACTACAGTTGTATAGGGTCTTTGGGAGGCCATACCTTGAGTATTGACTGCAATTTGATCTCCTAATCTGAGGAAGGACAATCTTGCAATTGAAGGAGAGCAGTGAAGGTTCACCAGGCTGATTCCTTGGATGGCAGGACTGGATGGACAAGGATTATACTCATTGAAATTTAGGAGAGGAGATCTCATAGAGACATAAAATTCTGACAGAACTAGATAGGTTAGATGCAGGAAGAATATTCCCAAAGTTGGGGGAGCCAAGAACAAGGGGTCACAATCACATGATAAACTATTTAGGATTGAGGTTGGAAACCTTTTCACTCTGAGAGTTGTTAACATGGAGAAAGCTACCATAGAAAGTTGTTGAGGCTAGTTCGCTAGGTATCAATGTAGATTACATTTTGTGTATTATTATGTGCCAATAAGATATACCATTGGTTAAAGGGGTATGGAGAGAAAGTGGAAATAGGGTACTGAGGTTGTATGATCAGCCATGAATGTATTGAATGGAGTAGCAGGCTTGAAAGGTGCTTCTCTTGCTCTTGTTTTCTGTTTCTATAAATGCTCTAATCAAGGGTGTTTAATGGTAGTCAGAGATAGAAATAGAAAAAGAGAATGTTTTTTTCTGGGTGGATTGCAGGCAGAAGCATTTCCTTAAATGGTAGACTGATCGTTGATGAAATCTGAAAACATGATCCTCATAGTTGTTGAACAAATCGGGAACTCCCTCTTCAAAATAAGTTGTGTCAATTTTTAAAAAAATGTTCAGAAGGGAAAAAAAATCTATAAAAAGAAACACAAAAAGAAAATAATCTAGCGTTTATACTTGTGTAATAGTCAACACCCCCCCCCCACCCCCCCATGACTCTGAGTGGCTGCCCATCAGAGGTACCGATGCCCCGACTGCGGTGGATTGCAATCCCTTGCCTTGGCCACCTTCCCATCCTAGGTACTACCAAAGCGGCTGCCCGCCCACTGGAGCTCCCGACAGCCCGACCGTGGATCCTTGCCCCGGCTGCCTGCTCACCGGAGCCCCTGATGCCACAACCACAGACATTCTCCTATGCCCTGGCTGCCCACATTATCTGAGCTCCTGACGCCTCAAACATGGACTTACCGCCTGCTCCTGGACATCCGAGCTCTTGACGCCTTGAACTTTCCTATCATACTTACTGAGGTCAAAAGTATGACCCGTGTAAAAAATGGACCCCTCCCCCAATTTGACCCAAATAAAATGGTCTAAAACACAAATATATCAGTATATATAATAATAAGGAAATAAAATAATCTGTGTGTAAAAGAAAGATGTAAAAAGACATCAAAATAAAAGAAGAAAGAAAATAATCCATGTAAAAAGAATGAAAGGAAATCATCTGGATGGATTGGTTTGGGTAGGGTTTTGAAAGTGGAGGACTGTATGAAGGAAAAAACTGAGGGCCTCTTCTTCCTTCCCTCAATCCCAATGCATTCACCTCCCTTCCGCATTCTCTGTTTCTGCTCACGTCCATTTGCGCCCATTCCTCTAAGCTAGAGCATTCCCCATTTCTTCCTTCACGCCCTCCATTTTTCTATCACTCTCCTGCACCACATCAAGCTCCGTAACCTACATGCCCTCCCCCTCTCCCTCCTTTTCTGTCCCTATCCTTGGGCTGGTCTGGACTGTTCACTAGATCTTTTATTGCACACATGGGCTGATGTTACACTGATAGCTCCTTGATGGTGTAATTAAAGCCTATGGACGTATTGTGCTTGATTGTGAGCCAGGGATGGTGGCTCTTTAAATTGCTGTCCTCTGATTACAGACTGACTGAAGTCCCTTGGCTTTTAAATACTCTTATCTTCATTTCAGCCACTAAAGGTTCTGACCAATGATGTTCAAATAAGTGCGAGAGTTTATTTCCTTACATTTGGGAGGTATTTAAAATCAATGCAATTTATTATGGAATACACACAAAAAAACTGATTCACTCATTGTTGCACCTTGGCGGAGGCTACAGTGGTTGATGGGGTTCAATACAGAAAGATGTTAGCTGATGTGGTTTGGGAAGCCTAACATGGTAGGACATACACTGTGAATGGTAGGGATCTGGCAAGTGTTGTAAAGCAGAGAGATCTTGGAGGACAGGTCATATTACCTTGAAAATGCTATCGCAGATAGATAGGGTGGTCCAGGGTCGGCGGTGGAGGGGCATTCGCAGACATTGACCCCCCCCCCACTCGCTAAAAGCCATCACCCCCCCCAAAATGAAGTAATGTGGCCCCCCCATCCACAGCACTAGCGTGTGTCACTAGTCTCCACACAATATAAGCAGCGTGTTTGTCTGTTACGTTGGAGGGAGGGGGTTGTCGGCAGCAGTTTGTGGTAGGCACCACCACTCCTTCCGCCCCCCCCCCCCCAGCTGAGTGAGTTTCAAACCATGTGCCCTCCACGGTTACCCTATCGCCCCTTGCTAAGACCTGTTTTGACGCTAACCCTGAGGTGAGGCCTCATTTGGAGTATTGTGTTCAATTTTCATAACTAACAAAGATACCACAAAGTTGGAAAGGGAGCAGAGGAGATTTCCGAGGATGTTCCCGGGGTGGTGAAGACCTGAGCTGCAGGGAGAAGATGAGCAGGCTAGGGCTTTATTCTGTAGATTGCAGGAGGATGAAGAGAGACCTCATAGAGGTGTACAAAATCATGAGAACAGTAAATTGGGTGAATGCTCAGAGCCTTTTGTCCAGAGTAAGGGAATTGGTAATCAGAAGACATGGGTTTAGGTTGAAGGGGGAGGAACATGACGGGTAACTTTTATTTACACAGAGGATAGTGGGTGAATGAATGGGCTACTGGAGGAGAAGGTTGAGGCAGGTATATTCTGGAAATGGTGCTGCCAGATTCCACACTTCCACAACCAATAGTGGTTCAATGTTCCTTTATTGTCATGGACACAAAAAAACAAAGGTAAACAAATTTGGTGTGTCGCAAAAGCAAACAAAGGCAAGATGAGAAAGTGAAGCAAAAGAGTACCCCCTCATTTCGAACCTCCAATACAATTAGGATGCCATCAACTCACAAGTACCTTCAGGAGCCATGCTCACCAGGTTCCCACGAGCCAGTCTCCAGCAGCCTGGTGTGAGGCCTTCATTTGCTGAGGTTGGTCTCCTATCTTGTAGGGTCCTCTCCCAGGCTTCTCCTCCTTGGCAGGGGGAGGAGGTTGTTATTCTCCCGCTCTGCTACCCCATACTAGTCTGCTGCTCCCCTGGAGTCTGCAGCCCTCATTGTCTGAGCTGCCAAGCATGAGCGCCACATCTTGGGCACAGACCTCCATAGGTCCTCGATGTAGAAAAAGAACAACACAAGCCCTGTTTTACAGGTGGTATAAACATGGTAATAACCAGGCAGTAAATCCCTGCGGAGGAGCACTGGAAGATGCACATCCCCTCGTCCTGGATCTGTCCCAGTGATAGCCCTGCCAATACAGCTGCTGCAGTGCCAAGCTACTTTGGATCTGGATGCGCAGGCCACAGTTTTTAAATTTGCAGATGACATGAGACGTGGAGACAGTGAGAAGTGATGGAGATTAGGATGAGGGGGGGATCTTATTGAAACATATGGAATATTGAAAGGCTGGAGAGAGTGGACATGGGGATGTTTCCAATAGCTTCAAATAAAAAGATGTCCCTCTAGAACATAGATGAGGAGAAATCTCTTCAGCCAGTGGCAGGTGAATCTGTGTAATTCATCGGCACTTGGCTGTGAAGACCAAGTCGTTGAGTACATTTAAAGGAAAAGTTGATAGGTTCTTGATTAGAAAAGCTATCAAGGTTGCAGCGAGAAAGCAGGAGAATGAGGATGAGTGGAAAATTACATCAGCTCTGCTTCAAATGGTGAAGCGCACACGATGGGCTAAATGGCCCAGTTCTGTTCCTACCTCTTATGGTTTCTGTGGTTGGATAGGTCGCTGATATTTAATGCTGAGAAATGTGAAGAGGCAATATAAATTAGAGGACACCAATATGAAAGAAATGTAAGAACCGGGAGACTCACGGGTAAATGTGTTTGGGTGAAAGAGGCTGGGCAGGTTGAAAAGAAGCTAAAGTAAAGGATGAGCAACCTTTTAATTTAGACATACACCATAGTATATTAAAAGGTTACTCCCGCCTGGACTTCAAAAGTAATGGCATTGAGTGGTTCAGCCACAATAGGGGGGATTGAGTCCATTTGTTGAACACATGCATCAGAAAGATGTCAAGGCTATGGGGAGGGTCCAGAGGAGATTTAGTGAGGTGGTTTCAGGGACTGACTGGAAATGATGGGGTTGTTCTTGAAACCAGTGTTTGCGAGATCTGACTGAGGTATTTAAAGCCATGAATGATGTAGGTAGAGAAACTATTTTTGGGTAGAGGATGTAATGAAAGTGAGTTACCAGAAGAAATAGTGGAGGTGAGTTCAAAGACATTTAGACTGGTTTATGGAAGAGAAAGATTTGGAGGGATCTGAATTAAATGTAGGTAACTGGAACTAGCTCAGATCAGAAACTTGGTCAGCAAGGATGAGTTTAGACACAGGGCCTGTTTCCATACTGTAAAAGTTTAACGCTACTTGATTGGTGAGGGAACTAAAGTGAGACCTTTGCTCCCATTGCTTTCACTGCTCCCTTGACCCCTCTAACTTGATGACCCATTTTGAGTACTCACTTCATAGTGCAATGAAGTCATGTATTCTTCACCACTTAGTGTACCTACAGCTTGGAGGGAACATGTAGTAGTATCCCCATTGTTCTTTGTTGTACATCTCTACTGGAGCCTTGTCATTCACTGTATTGGTCCTCCACTGCTTTAACTTCCTAAATAACATCACTTAACACTTATCCGAGATAGATTCCATAAGTAAATCCTTGGCCTACTATCCCAGTTGATCTACATCCTGTTTTTAGCCCCTTTTCCACTGGCATCCCAGTTCATTGGCTGTGCAGTGACCTTGTATAGGAAGCTCTTTGTGCCTATTCCACTGGGCCACCCTTAACTGGGACATAACTCATCCCTGGAGATCAGAGTGTTCTATCTTCAACTGGAAACAGGTGACTTTCTGCTGTGGTTTTATCAGCCCGCTGGTGTCAGCAAACATCAGGGATATGAGTAGGAGTCGAGGTAGTTAATTCCTGGCGTGAAATTATGACATTTGACGCTGGTGTGCTGGCAGTTTTCTTTTTTACACTGGTCCCTGTCCCAGTTAATTCCTCGGACAGAGTGCCAGTGAGAAAAGGGGCTTTTGACAAGCTTCTTCATTGTCCACCACACCAACAATTTTGGTGTCAACTTCAAAACTTGCGAGCCACGCCACTGACTTTCTAGTCCAAATTGTTAATGCAGATGAGGGCCAGCAGTGGCCCCAGCACAGATCCCTGATGACAGGTCTCCACTGAGTAACGACCCTCCACTACCACTCCTTCCACCAAGCCAGTTCTATTCAATTGGCCAGCTTGCCCTGTAACCCATGTAAGCTAACCACCTGGACCAGCAGGCTAGGCAGGACAACTGCATCGTTTCGTCTCTCTTTCTGACCCTGCAGTTCCTAGCACACTACTGGGCTGTGAAAACTAGGCACCTCCCACCGAAGCTTCTCTCCTGAACAGCGGAAGTGTTGTTGAAAAGATTTACAGGGACTCTTGAGCCAGATGGGTCAAACTACCTATCTTTATGCACTAAATACTAGATGTGGCACTTCACCACGGTGATGGGCAACCCATTCCTCTCACTTGTTCTTGCTGCAGTCAAGTAACTGAGGGTTCACGCACACGGGGGAGGGGGAGGGGAGAGAGAAAATTGGGATAGCGTGGAAGCTTCAAGGGAGAGGGTTAACGCTGTATTGACCGGCAGGCAGCTTGTGGCAGTCACTGCCTGATACGGCCAGCTCTGTTGCAGTGCCTGTTGCCAACCCCAAGCAGGGTGGTGGAGGCGCAGGCAGCGCACAGATTCATCTGCATCAAGGTATCGCTCGGGTTTTCTTCTTCCTTCACCCCCCCACCCCCCACTCCGCGCTGAGGGGCGCAGACCAGCTCGGAACTCTTGGCGGTTGTTGGGCCGGGAAGGGCCAGCCGGACCCGGGGGTGGCGCGGGGTTCACCCTTGGGCGAGCCCCTTGGTTCGGGGGAATCGAGAGCTGAACGGGCGGCGAGATAAGGGGCCTGTTGGCAATTATTACAGGAGAAAATACCGGGTCAGGTCAATGCACAGGGAGGATCTGTCTGCATCGATCTATTCTGGCACTTCCTCCAAGCTTGGCGTCCCGATATGGTACAGGGAAATGCTTCGAGAATCTGGAGCGCAGGCATCTCCTGGGCACAGCGGAGAATTGCAGGACGAAACTGCTTTTAGTGATAAGGTACATTCTGGCTAAAAAAGATTTCAGGGAGACCTTATCCGTGTGGCTAGAACGGAGTGGGCGGGGAAGAGTCTGGCATCGGTCTGTTAAACAGGACCCTCTCTTGCACTGAAAGTGTCAGGTCCTGAATCCCACTGACACTTTCAAATCTGCCCCCCCCATTGAAAGCTGAAGATATGGATGCATTTCCCCCCCCACATTGAAAGCTGAAGATATGGATGCATCCCCCCCCCACATTGAAAGCTGAAGATATGGATGCATTTCCCCCCCCCACATTGAAAGCTGAAGATATGGATGCATTTCCCCCCCCCACATTGAAAGCTGAAGATATGGATGCATTCCCCCCCCCACATTGAAAGCTGAAGATATGGATGCATTTCCCCCCCCCCACATTGAAAGCTGAAGATATGGATGCATTTCCCCCCCCCCACATTGAAAGCTGAAGATATGGATGCATTCCCCCCCACATTGAAAGCTGAAGATATGGATGCATTTCCCCCCCCCACATTGAAAGCTGAAGATATGGATGCATTCCCCGCCCCACATTGAAAGCTGAAGATATGGATGCATCCCCCTCCCACATTGAAAGCTGAAGATATGGATACATCCCCCCCCCCCACATTGAAAGCTGAAGATATGGATGCATCCCCCTCCCACATTGAAAGCTGAAGATATGGATGCACCCCCCTCCCACATTGAAAGCTGAAGATATGGATGCATTTCCCTCCCCCCCCCCCCCCCCCCCCCCGTGGTTAGTCTGTTCAGTCTGGGCCATGTGCAGTGTTCCGAGTAAACCCAGTTGTGGGGTCGGCTTCTTGCAGCTGCTCATTTACCTCACATCAGCCCTTTCCCCTCGTCTACATTTGCAGGCCAACACAGGCAACTGTGGTTTGTTCCGTACCCCCTCACTCCTGCTTCGGGACAGAGATCTCTTGTTTTGACGGGCTCGATTTAACGCATCGCTGGAACAAGCTGCTCCGGGTTTCTTCCAGGGTTTGACAGACCAGATGAATCCGAGTTGGAATTTCCTTCCGGCTTCCTCTCTTGTATTCTTACCCCCCACCCCTTCGTTCTCTGTTACTTATGACAATTCAGAAAGAGGCCATTGGGTGCACCCTGTTTTCCCCTTTTAGCCTTTAATGTATGTTCTCTCCTTCATAAGCCCATTGTTACGAGTCCCGAGGACCCCAAAACCCAACAGCAATAGATATGCACCACGACTAAGGGTTACTTGAACATAAGTTGCTTTTAATTATCCTTGAACCTAAAAATAGAATCAAACTTTAACTTATCTCTATTGACTCACTTAACCCCCCTTCTAATTCAGGTGTGTGGAAGTTCAGCAAAGTTCTTTGGTTCACAGTCCAATTTCATTAGTTGCAGGCAATTCTTGGACTGTGCACAGAAATTAACATTAACGAAGTTCACCAGACTTTGGTGCTTAACAGGTAAATAGGTACCATTCAGAAGGGTCTCCAGAGAGAGAGTTTTTCTTGTTTCAGGTCACCAGAGTTCCTTTCTGTTTCTCCTATTCCAAAGGAAAGACCGGTCAGCCAATCCTCTCCTTTGACCAGGCTGTCTTCCAAAGCTTGCCAGCTTGTCCCTCTGGAACCAATGTCTGTGTCTCTCCCCTCTCTCTCACCCCCTCCTCTCTCTCTGAGAACAAAATCTGCTTTTTTCTCCTCTCTGCCTGCAAAAATCACATGACTTTTCAGACAGCAAGTTCTGTTTTCCAGGCAAACCTGCCCTGCATGTTGTGACATTTTGTTGCCTTCTTTTTTGCAAATGACAGTCTGTGAGCAACTCTTGCAAAAGCTTCGGCAAAAATTCTGTTTTAAAGTGTTTGTGTGTGACCTGCTCTAACAAACTTTTCCCAATTTATCTCCCAAACACCTCCATATACTCTGTCACACCATCAGCTCCTCTTTTTGACAGACTAAGGGACAATTTACAGCAACCAATACTCTTGCAAACATGTCGCATTCCCTCCCTCTTTCACTCTCATGCTCCTTGCCTTGTTCCCTTTGCGTTTCCACTTTCATGTTTTCTTCCCCCTTGCCTCCTTCCCTGCTTTTTGGCCCCTTTCCTTGCTCCGTCTCTCCCCACCCCATCCTTACTCTCCCTTCTTGCACTGTTTGGAGCTGTGTATGGGACATTCGTTCCAGGACATTGCTGGATGAGCTCTGTGACCTGGTGGAGCCATGGGGAAGCACAAGTGCAGATTGATGGAGGCCATCACCAGTGATCAATAGGTCAGTGCTTGCCCTAATTCAGAACATGTGGTAAACACTGACATCCCAGTGGGCAGTATTGAGAAAGAGCAACACTGTCAGAGATGCTGACCTTCAGATGAGATGGTCCATATTTAGATGAGTGCCAAGATTCTGTGGTAATACTTGAATTGTTTATTACTGTCAGTCATGAGATGCAGTAGGAAAACCTCTACATACGTCCAGGATCTCCGAGCACAGTGGATAGTGCAGGAATAAAAACAATATTACAAGAGTGCAAGGTACATCTACAATAGCATACCTAATTGAATAAAAAAAGAGATTATAAATACAAAAGGTAGATAATGAACGTGCTCAGATATCCTAGTGCAAAAAAGTGACTTTGTAAGAGTGCAGACAATCATTTTGTGGTGTCAGAGCAGTCCCTGATTAGTGTAATCTGGGGAGATTCAAGAAACTGACAGCTTGTTGCAAAGAAACTGTTTTTGAACCTCAAGGCATTGGTTTTTCTACATGAAGGCAACAGTGGGAAGAGGTTGAAGCCAGGGCGACGGGGGATCTTGTTGTGCAAAAATGATCAGCTTTGGTGCCTGTAGTGGCTGGAATTTATGTACTTGGCTGCAAAATGCTTTAGGCTCCCTGAGGTATGCAGAGGTGGTGCTTTGTCAATGCGTCTTTTTATCCTTTGTTTTGACTTTTCACCGAGAAGCAGGAACTTGCAACACAAATCGTCCCCCCCCTTCCCCAAGCACCCTGTACTTTCTCCCCTACGCCCAGCTGAGAGGTTTTTCAGCTTGCTGAGCTCTTGATCACAAAATGCTCCAGGGTAGGAAAGATGTATTCAAAGAAACAGAGCCACCTCCTCCTCCCCACCCCACCCCAGCCCAGCCTTCACTGTGGGCTCAGTCACATTCTTGTGTGTGTGTGATCCCACAACACAGGCAACACACCAATCAATGGTTGCTGAAACTTCAAGCAAAACCTGCAACTTAAAAAAAATGTTGGAGGGTAAACGGCTTGAAGCATGACTCTGCGCAGCCTCTAAAACTCAGTGCCTTAATGCCAACAGAAGTATTTCCCTTTACGTTCATAGTCAGCCCCCATTCTTGCCCCTAGTGATCTGGCATAAGTTTCCTTGACCCATAATGCCACCCTCCCCTATTTTCTGCCCCTCTTTTGCACCACAGCTTTCACAGGGCACTTGTGCAGCACCAACTGGAACCTGGGCTTAATGTTGCAGCGGCACAGCTGCAGTTTGCGGGATCGAGCCCACAGAAACTTGGAAGGGTCTGAGTGGAAGGCCCCTTGAGAAGGAGGGTGCACTAAGTGATGACCACTATCTCATGGCTGGCAATTGCAGAGAGAGTTCACTTCTCTAACTCGCTCCATTCCAAGTTCCAGCCACTGCTGCAGAATGAGGATCCAAGGTACCTTGTCTGCGTGCCTCTGTCCCGCTCACATGCACTTCCCTTACTAATCACAGAGCACCGATGGGGTGGGGAATACTTAAAGTGGTACATGAGTGAAAAGAAAAAGATTGAGAACCACTGTTTTAATGAAAGCTGTCACTGTGTTGGGCAATATCATACAATAATCTAGCTATTTAAACATTGGCCTTTGTCGGAGATTTCTGTTGCGTGTCCCACCTTCAAAACATTTAGAAGTCCTTCATTCTCTGTGGGGGGGGGGGGGGGAGATGCCCAAAGTTATGTAAGGGTCTATGACGGTGTCATTGAAGGTTTTATTGTTTCCATCCCCCAAATCACAATATGGAATCATTGGTGGATTGTGGGAAATTAAGTCTAAAGGGAATTGGGTTAAGCTCAGGTATTCTCTGTGTCACTCGTTTTATTATTCAGAAACCACATCTTTGCCAAAGGTTCCTCAAGGTGTGGCTCGTGCTCCATGGTTGTTGAGACAAGGTGCACATTTCCCCAATTCAGAATTTGTTTCTTGCTTGGGTATTGTTTTGAAGAGTATTAGATCCTTATGGTGTTCATCTTGGATAATCACTGGAGGAAGCCCTGTGAATGAATGGATGAGGGAAGAGAGAACGAGAGCAAATAACTCCAGGGTGTATGGTTTAGCTGTTACAACCTCAGTTAACCTTGATATCTTACTTGGTTTTGAATGCAATGTTTAGGCAACTCGCTGCTTTCCAGCCACTAACAGACAGGAGCTCCCCAGGTTATGGATAGCCTGAGTAGGGCAATTCAGCATTGTGAATGCAGCATTTTTTAAGATGGTAATCATAATAAAATACTTCATGGTATTCATTGATGACCGGATACAGTATATATGCCATCGGTTTAATTATGGGTAGTGTGAGAATGAGTATTTAATGAAATGGAAAAATAATAGCACAATACAATACGAGTAGAAAATGGTCACGGAGAAATCAGCTTGCAGAGGTTCTCAGGAACAGAACCATTATGTAACCAGGGGACTGCCTGCATTGTTTGAAATGCAGTCATTATATTACAAGTTTTTGATCTGTCAATTGAGAGGGACTGTGGAGGGTTCTTCTCATGTTTGGTTTCTTTCTGAAATTCTGCTCCATACATTCTGCTTCAATTTTAACCCACTGGTCTACTTTAGATATGATGTTATTTCAAACTGGCTGGAACAAGGTTTAACCCATCACTGGTCCAACCTCCTGATGGAATATGGTACTAATGAACGATCTTTGCGAGACTATTCGATCTGTCTCGTGAAGAACGAAGGTCACGCCAATTTCAGACATTAAGCTGCAGGTGTGGGACACAGAGGATGATTGCTTGTTCAAAGAGCTCACTGGAAGGAGTTGCACTGAGTATCGAGGCAGCAGAAATCGTCAACCACCCTGAGTATCGAGGCAGCAGAAATCGTCAACCACCCTGCCCCCACAATACCGTACCAACCCATCTCCAACAATAAGACCTTGAAAAATGTGGACATATCAAGGGAATCACGTCTCAATGAAGTCAGATAACAGTGATTAAAGTTTTATTTATCTTTTGAGCAACAGAATGGTCTTTGATGCTGAGGAAAAGACTGTGAGAAAAACGTAGCCGACTATATATGTATGTAAAGATCGAGCCCCATATTTTTGCACTAAAAATCGGGTATTTACCATATATTGCATGTAAAAGTTGACCCATCCCTCGCCCCAATTTTTGGCCTGTCCGCCCACCCATCTGAGCTCCCAGTGCCCCGACCGCCATCTCTCGCCCAAACACCAGCCGCCCACCCATCTGAGCACCTGAAGTCCCAATCATGAATTCTCCCCTAAGCCCCGGCCACCCGACCATCCTCTCTCTCCCAGGTTCTGGCTGCCCACCCGTCTGAGCTCCCGAAGTCCTGTACGTGGACTCTCACCTAGGTCCCAGACACCCACTCATCCAAGTTCCTGCTGCCCCAAAAGACACAACTACTTAGAGCGGTCAGAAGGAGCATTGTGTAATAGTTGGCCCCCTAAATTTTACCTAAATATTGGTCCACAAAATTTGGTTATTACACATGTATAGATATTACATCTTTTGCTTATGTGCTCTCTATCTTACATTCACTTTAAATTTGAATTTATTTGTCATTGAGTACCAAGAACAGTGAGAGGATTTCATGGAACCATAGAACATTATAGCACAGAACCTCTAGTTTGTGCCAAACCATTTTTTTTTGCCTAGTTTCACTGACCCTCACCAGGTCCATAGCCCTCCAAACCTCTCCTATCCATGTACCTGTCAAAATTCTTATTAAATATTACAATTGAGCCCACATTCACCATTTCAACTGAAAGCTCATTCCACACTCTCACCTCTCCCTTTGTGAAGAAGTTCCCCCTCAGGATACCCCCCCCTAAACTTTTCCCCTTTCACTCTTAACCCATGTCCTCTGGTTGGTATCTCATCTACCCTCAGTGGAAAAAGCCTCCCTATATTTATTCTGTCTATCCTCTTCATAATTTTAAATGACTCTATCAAATCTCCCCTCTTCTGTGCTCTAGGGAATAAAGTCCTAACTTGTTTAACCTTTCCCTGTAACTCAGTTCCTGAAGTCTGGGCAAAATCTTATTAAATCTTCTCTGCACTCTTTCTATCTTATTGATATTTTTCCTGTAGTTAGGTGACCAAAACTGCACTCAATACTCAAATTTGGCCTCACTAATGTCTTATACAATTTTACTCTAATATCCCAACTCCTGTACTCAGTATTTTGATTTATGAAGGCCAATATGCCAAAAGCTCTCTACAACCTTATCCACCTATGTGGCTACTTTCAGGGAATTATGTATGTTATCCTAGATCCATATCATTTACTGTGTTTATCCTTTCTTGGTTAGTCCTTTGAAAATGCAGCACCTCACAACTCTGCATTAAATTCCAGCTGCCATTTTTCCAGCTGATCTAGGTCCTCTACAAGCTTTGAAAACCTTCTTCATAATGCCTCCAGTCTTAGAGTCATCTGCAAATTTGCTGAATTAATTTTACATTATCGTCCAGATCACTGATATAGATGACAAACAACCATGGTCCCAGCACCGATCCCTGAGGCACACCACTAGTCACAGGCCTCCAGTCTGAGAAGCAATCATCCACCGCTACTCTCTGGCTTCTCCCGTCCAGCCATTGTCAAATCCAGTTCACTACTTCACTATGAAAACTGAGCATCTGAACAACTTCCCATGTGGTACCTTGTCAAAGGTCTTACTAAAGTCCATATAAACAACATCTACAGCCTTTCCTTTGTCAACTTTCCTGGTAACCTCCTCAAAAACTCTAAAAGATTGGTTAAACACGACTAAACACGCACAAAGCCATGTTGACTTATCCATAATCAGTTTCCAGTTATTCAAATAATTGTATATCAGATCTCTTGGAACACCTTCCAATAATTTATCTACTACTGACATCAGGCTCACCGGCCTATAATTTCCAGGGTTACTCTCGGAGCTTTGGTTAAACAATGGAATCCTCCGGCACCTCACACGTGGCTAAGGACATTTTAAATATTTTTACCAGAGCCCCTGCAATTTCTACGCTAGTCCCCCTCAAGATCTGAGGGAATAACTTGTCAGGCCCTGGGAATTTATCCACCCTTATTTGGTTTAAGACACCAAGCACTTCCTCCTCTTTAATCAGTATAGGTTCCATGACCTCACTGCTTGTTTTCCTAAATTCCCTTGAATCTGTGCCAGTTTCCTGAGTAAATCCTGATTTAAAAAAAACATTTAATATCTCCCCCATCACTTTTTGCTCCATTCAAAGTCGACCCCTCTGATCTTCAAGGGGACCAATTTTGTCCGTTATTATCCTTTTGCTCTTAAAATACCTGTAGAAACCTTTTGGGGTTTCCTTCACATTGTCTGCAAAAGCATATGCTAATCTTCTTTTAGGCCTCCTGATTTCTTTCTTAAGGGTTTTCTTGCATTTTTTATACTCCTCAAGTACCTAATTTGCTCCATTTTACCTATATCTTCTATACACGTCTCTCTCCTTCCGAACCAGATCCCCAATATCCCTTGAAAACCAAGTTCCCCATGTCTGCTAACTTTGCCTTTAATCCTGACAGGAACATCTAAGCTCTGCACTCTCAAAATTTCACCTTTGAAGGTCCTCCACTTACCCCGCACGTCCTTTCCAAAGACAGCTTATCCTAATCCACGCACTCTAGATCCTTTCTCATTTCTTCAAAATTGGCCTTTTTCCAATTCTTTGGTGAAGAAGAGACTAACAGGTTAATCTCTAACATTCATACGAAGAGCACAATTACCGTATATAGGATCTCAATGAAAAAGAAGATCAATTAGCAGCAACAAGGGCAGCATGAGAGTATGGGGTTCATTCAGGAACCTGATGCTTGTAGGAAAGAAACATCTTTAAGCCTGTCGATGTGTACCTTTATCCCTGATGGGAGAAGATTCTTACCTGCCACAGCTGGACAGATTCTTGGTTTAAAAAAAACGCTTCAACAGAAGAGTGTGTGCCAGGGTGCAGTGGGTTCTCTACCCTTCCAAGGGAATGGAAGATCTAGATGGAATCATGAGAGGGAGGAAAATTTGCATTATGTTCTGAGCTGCATTCTTCTGCAGCTTCTGATCTTGAGCAGAGCAGCTCCCATACCACACTGTGATACATGCAGCAAGGATGCTTTTGATGGTGCACTGGTAGAAGTTGTTGAGGGTCAAGGGGGACATGATGAACTTCCTTCATCTTCTGAGAAAGTGAAGGCATGTGTGCACTCTCTTGACCATCATATGCTTGTCCCATGGGAGATATTTATTCCCAAGAACTTGACGCTATGAACTCTTTTGACTCTAGAGCCATTAAGAGGAATCTTCCCCCTCTCCCGAGGTCAATCATCATCTCCTTCATCTAAATGACATTGAAAGAGAGGTTGTTATCTTGGCACCATGTCACGAGTCATTCAGTCTCTTTTCTGCATCTCATTAATATTTGATATCCCGCCCGCTACTGTGGCGTCATCATCAAACGTGAAGATGGTGGTATTTAGTTGCATAGGATTCAGTACAGAGGGAGTGTAGCAGTGGACGGAATACATATCTTGAGGAGTTCCAGTGTTGTGTGTGATCATGGAGGAGATGTTGCTTTCCATCTTTACAGATTGCGGTCTGGTAGACAGGAAGTCAAGGATCCATTGCAAAGAGTGCACTGAAGCCCAAAATTTAGGACTGGGTTTGCCAGGGCAGTTTTCTATGAACAGTAGTCTAACATGGGTGTCTTTAGTATCCAGGTGTTCCAGAGTGGAGATCTAAGGAGATGGAGGTTGCTGTTTACCCTTTTGGATGGTAGATGAATTGAAGAGGATGGCTTGTAGCCTAGAGTTGATGTGAGCCAATACTAACCACTCAAAGCACTTTCTGATCGTGGATGCCAAAGCCAATCTGTTGTCATTTAGGCTGATGTTATCCTTTTCTTTGGTGCTGGTATGATGGTGGGAGTCCTGAAGCAAGTGGGGACTTTGGCCAGTTTAAGAGAGAGGTTAAAGATGCTTGTGAATATATCTGCCAGTTGATTTATACAGGGTCTCAGGACTCCCAAGGTTGAAGGTAAAGCACACAAATCTTTCTGCAAAATCCTCTTAAATTCACAGGCAGGACAAGAAAGATAAAGTCAACGTCAGCACCCACATCTCCACTATCAAGGCCCTGATTTATGCTTAGTCAACTCTGATGAGCAGACCACATTGTTCAATATCTGATTCCTAAAACAGACACCACTCTCAGCTCATTTGTGGTGAGGGATTACCAGGTGAACAGAAGATGTAATTCAAGTCCTTTTTCAGATCCTTTGAGTGTAATTGAAATTCAGTGGAAACATGTTGTGTGCTATCCAGGCAAGTCAACTTGTACAACAGAGGTACAGGCATTATAATAAAACAAAGTTGGAAGGTCTCATGTTAATATGAAAAGTAGAGTTAAACAGGGCAAAATGTATCTAATACTATTAAGAGATCCATTCAAGTGCCTTATAACAGCAGAAAAGAAACTGCCCTTGAATCTAGTTGTGCAAGTTTTCAAATTTGTTTATCTTCTGCCTGATGGGAGGAAGAAGATGAGAGTGAGACTGGTGTGGGATGTGTCCTCTAATATATTGGCTTCTATCATGAGGCAGTGGGAAATGAAGGTGAAATTTATGGAGGGAAGGTTGGTTTGTATGATGGTTTGAAAATCTGTAACACTCCTACCAACATATGGGAATCTCCAGCTCAAAATGGGAGGAGCATTTGTGATGTCACTGAAAACCCTGCCCATTCACAAGCCCACAGAATACCATTGGATACAGGAATGAATACTTGACCTTCCATTTCTAGCAATCCCACAGGCTGAGCCTGAGTTCCCTGCACAAGACTCTTCAAGTAGTAACCTCCTCCGCCCTCAAAACTGGAGAGGTCCTCAACTTGGGGAACTGCACAAGAAAGAGGGGTGAAAGTACAAAAAAGGGCAGGAACAATGGTTCACGAGTGTGATCATGATCAGGTCATTGTTTTAAATAAAATCCAGAGTGTTGGGGAAAAAAACTTAGCAGGTCAAGCAATATCTCTCTGGAGGGAGAAAAGAATGAACATTTCAGTTCAATGACCTTGCATCAGATTTTCAGCATCTGTAGTTTTGTGATGATGGTTGGTGAGGGATAAATATTATCCAAAATGTCGGGGAGAGCTTTCCTTGACACCCTTGAAAATATCCTGGAAATTATTTTTAAAATACTGGGGGTAGACAGCGCCTTGATTTAAAGTCTTACCTGAAAGTTGGGAAGGCAAGACTTTAAAGGAGCTGGACTACATTAGCACAACACTGACCTCATCAATCTGGATTCCACCCACGTTTGGTATTTCTGATTAGGACTTGGAATAATGAGCTGCTGACTCGAGAGCAAAGGATACGACCTATTGATTGGAACTCTCACATTAGGAAGACAGGACTAACCAGTGGCCAAAGCTGAAACTGTCACGATGCCATAAGCCCAAAGGTATGTAACGTGTTTCAAAAGGTAAAGGCTGTTCACAAAGGATTTCAGCCATAACTCCTGTCATGACATTCATGCTGGTGGTCGAAGATGATGTTCTCATTGAAGCTCCTTCACCTTGAATCCAGCACTTGTGACCCTCCATCTGGCTGATGGGTGTTATCAAGTGATTACGGGCACTCTCTCTATGTGTGGAAATAAAGTTTTTGAATTTCTGGAGTGTCTTTTGCAACTTTGGGATGGTCCAAAGGTGCTTCACAGCCAACAGATTAAAATGGCCAGGAAAAGAAGCAGTTAACCTGCATAGAGAAGTTTTCTTTCCACAAAGCCATGAGATAATAACCAGGTGACTTTTTTTTGCTCATGGTTAATGGATATACTTTGGGCAGTACAACAGAGGGAACTTTTTTTAAAAAAAAGTGCCTCTAGATCTTTTGAAACCACCTGAGAGTGCCTCCTCACTGAAAAGTCTCACACCCACATGTTAGTCTGGCACTCCCATTTAACTTCAAATATAGGCTTGTCTGTTGGAATCTTTGAGTAGCCTTAACCTCTGACCTTGCAAAGAATTCATTTGTCCACCTGGGAAAGTGTGGATCTAATTGCGTGACTGACGAAACGCGGTGTAGCAAAATTGTGGGTGAAGTTAAAACGCTTACGCTTTTTGTAGACTCCTTCATAAAGAGAATTTGCTGTCATTAACAACACGTGCATCTGACCCAGTTTTGATCAAATCTGTGGATCAGGCTCGTCACCTCTATGCCAATTGGAACGAGCTATTAAGTTAATAGAGCGTCTAGGCGAGGCAAGAAACACAAGAAGTTTGCAGACGCTGTGATTGCAGCAAAATAATAGCTCCCCACGAAACGTCGGGTATGTATCTACCTCCTATGGGCATCGCCGTACCTGCTGAGTTCCTGCAAACAGTTCTGCTTTTTTTTAACTCGAGGCGACGTGTTGGCAGATGGAAGAAGGGCAGAACTTTTTGCGGGAGTAAAGGGCCTGGTGAAGTATGACCTGAAGCAGACAGGTAGGTGATTGCGCTCTGATGTCATTGCCACACCTAGCTCTGTGTGTGTGTGTGAGTGAGAGAGAGAGAGACTGACTGAGGGCGAGCTGTGTATTCCAAGCCAGAGGGGAAGAGGGAGATGACACCAAAGGTCTGCGAGGCAGCCAACATTGAACGTGGGAACTGCTCAGTCGTCTCCAGATTGGCTTCCTTTCCCTCTGGAGAGGAGGGTGTTACTTCCCAAACTTGCTGGGTGTGAGGATGTTTCGATGACGACTTTGAACCGAAGATTCACGAGGTGGCTTGGTAAGGCTTAGATGTTTCTCCGTCTTGTGTTGCCACCAGTTCGGCTCCGGCCGCCTGCACTTGACCGGGCTGAGATTTCGCCCAAATGGGCTGTGTCTCTGGACCCAGCCTCGGTGAATCTATTTGCAGTGTTAAATATAGATATATATATTTGCGCCCTGCTTGTTGGAGTTGCACTCAGGCCAGCGTGGCTGTGCCGGCCGCGCTGCTTCAACCCCGAGTGGACTGAAGGCGCGTCTCGATTTGCCGTTCCTGCGGGTCAAGTGGAAATTGTTACAGCTTTGCCCCAATTGTTTTGCCCCCCACCCCGGGGACCTCATTATCTCGTCGTTGGAGACGCTTCCAGGAGGTGTCACCCCCCCCCCCTCCAACTCAGACGGTGGGCAAATGCTGGTTTGCTCTTTTTATAAACCGAACCCCGTCAGAGTCGATAGAGGATGACTCGGCTCTAAAGCCTTGACAGTTCAGCCTACTCATGACTGGCCGAGTTCATGGAAGCTTCGGCCCGTCCTTCCCGGGTCAGCTCATTGCAAGGCCCCCCAACTCCTTCTATTCTTCCTCTCCCTTTCTGGGATCCTGGCAGATTTTTTAACCTGGAAATAACTTCTCTAAAATTCGCCTTTAAAAGTTGAAGGCGAACTTGCTTCTTCCAGATCACCACAGTGTGTTTTTGGAGGGGAGCTCTCTGCTTCTTTAAAAAAACAGCCCTCACCTTTGGAATTGATCATGGCATGGATTCTATTTCTTGCTACAAATTTGAATCAATTTTGGCAGCATCTCTGTTACTAAACAAAGGACCTTCAATCATTCATAAAACACTTCAGCATTGAGGAGCCAGTGTTTCCAAAATTGGAGAGGTTGGAAAGAGAATCTCCTCTCAAAACTGAGTGGGCACATTTTGCAGAAGAGTGAATATTCATCACTCATTTCCTCTCTTCCTTCATTTTTTTTTCTTTGCGTTTTATATATCTGGGAAGCAATAGCAAGAAAGACTCATTGCATCTGTACATTGTACTTGTGGGTATGATAATAACCTTCATTCATTCAAATTATTCAGGAAGCAGAAGATGGAATGGTGACACAGCTACAAAACCGATCATGGACTTTGGAAATGTAACAAAATTGCTCTGTTTTTGGTGAATCTGGTCGTGGGTGGGATTGGCCTGGGACTCTTGGAAATGAAGTGGGAAAGAGAAAGTTGACCCAATTGGGGTGAATGGGGTAGGATTGGGTGATTGGATCTGCCCTTTGTGAAGCCACGTTTTGGAAATGATGGGAAAGGTTTTGGTCAATTTGGAAGGGTTGTCAGGATTATGAGACATGGTTTGTTCCCATCAGAATTTCTTGTCATGAAATTTGCTGTTTTGCGGCAGCAATCAGAGGGGCAAATATTTCTATAAATGACATTTTTTAAAAAAGTTCAAAAAAAGAGAAAATCAGGTAGTGTCTGTGGTTTATTGTCTATTCATAATCTGATGGCTGAGGAGAAGCTATTTGTGTGCCACTGGGATTTTGTCTTCTGGCTCCTTCCTGATGGTTGCAGTGAGGAGGGCATGGTCTGGATAGCAACTGGTGAAGGTCTTTGTGGATAGAGCCTGCTTTCTTAAGGCACTGCCTCTTGGATCTCTCCTTAATAGAGTGAACACTGATGCCCATGAAGGTGCTGGCTAAGTTTACAACTCTCTGTCGTCCTTTTCTGTCCTGTGCATTTGGCTCCATTACCATACAGTGGTGCAACCAATCAGAATGCTCTCCATGGTGCACCTGTAGAAATTTGCAAGAGTCTTTGGTGACATTGACAGTCTGCACGGTGTATTTTGTGAAAAGGGCTTTGGCCTGTTTGGAAGGCAAAAGAATCTAGGAAATGTGGCGAGCTGAATCATGAATGGGAATGGAAAAACTGGGATTCTACAACAGTGGAGATTAATGGAAGGTACCTGCTTTCCATTGAGAAAAGAAGCAATGGAAAAAAAAAAGAATTAATTTGCCCTTGGTTGCTTGACTGAGAAAGGCTTGGAGCTTTGACATTCTGGATAGTGGGACTAAGTGGAATCGTGCTCTGGTATTGTGGGTAGAGGGTTATTGATGTTCTGGTTATCATGTAAACCTGTATAGTAAATAGCTTTAGTGCTGTGATGGAGGACCGGAATCTTGCACTTGTATCCAATTGGAAAAGTTAATAATGGTGGAGTTGGTACTCAGGCTCTTTGAAAGAGAAGTACAAACTGTAACATGTGGATTAGTGATCTTGGGCTGAGCTTGAACTTGGGCTGAGTGCAAGGAATGTCATTTAAGCTGGTAACTTTGATTTGTACATGGGTGTCCTGATAAAATGATTTTAGCATAATTATTTTCATGTGATCAGGTTTATTTTTGTCTCTATTGCTTGTGCTCATCTCAAAATGTCCCACACTGTGTAATGCAGAGAATGTAGAGAAAACTTTCCAGGAACATAAACTCTTAGGTATAGAAGATTTGCAATCTCTTAATTAACTTTTCCTTTGAATATCAACTGGACTTGGGTATTATAAATGTATGTCACAGGAGAAAAAAAAATAATGGTTCGCCTTTCAAGTACACTCACATTGCTTTTCCACATGCCTGCATTGGTTCTGACATCATTATTTTTGAAAGATGAAGATGGATAAAATTCTTGCAACTAGCATTAAGTTTGTAGCAGTGCCAAAGGGCACTTGTTCTAGATGTGAAACATTCTGACAAATAAGCATTTAGTGGGTTTTATCTAATATGCAGCATGTCAGGAATTTAGAGTATTACAATTAGCTGGATTCTCAGAGAAAGAGCCTCGAGAATGACAGATGACTTTATGACTAAGTCTGTTCCACCTATAAGGAATGCTGCAAGAGTTCCCAGTAGAGTGAACAGACCAAGTAATCACATTGATCTCTTGTTATGCTTTGCTACTGGCGGGTAATGTAGACACCAATCTTGGTTCTGTGGTAATCTTTCCTATTCAGAATCCGAATGCTTTCGGTTCCTACTTTGTTCAAGAAGAGTGGATAAAATATATGATGTTGTGGGTGGCTGTGATGTTGGGTGGTTTTATCGTTTGGAAATACTGGAGCCTGGACATACACAGAAGTGGAGCCAAAGATCCAATGGAACTATTTAATGAGAAGCAAGAAGCTTCTCCCTGGTACTATGGCCAATATTTAAACCTCAGTCAATATCACCAAGGCAGATGATCAGTAACTGTAGGCTGACTCTAGCTTTTGAATGTTTGATTTGTGAACACCCCACATGTGAACAACATTTTATAATATTGGTCAAAATCTGCGGTGGGTGGGTGTGTGTGTGTGTTTGAATGACAGAGCATTCTTGCTCTTCTGATGCTATTAAGTGGAGACCTTTGAAAGAGCAATGCAAAATCTTTCTACTACAAATTGATTAATTGAATCTGTTTACCTCTCTAGTTCATTGGAGGAGGGGTGAGAAGGCACAATGCATGAATAAATGAAAGTGTAACAGAACAATTCTTTGGGAGGAAAAGGATGGTCTTCTACATTCTGCTTGGTGAAACTTGACTGACCCACTTCACTACTTAGTCATCCTACTGAGCATGCTCAAGAGACCACAACATATTCTCCTCTCTTTCATCACACCTGTCATGGTTGTTGGCCATCGATTGGTTTGAAGTTCCTACATGAGGAGGAGAGGTTGTATTTCACATTAGCTAAACTCTGGATTGTGGGCCAGGTGCCATCTATAGTTGTCAAGGGAACTGTTCTTTATGGCCCACTTGTATATTTGGAGGAGGATGGTATTAAATCTAGTTCTGAGCATGTGCTAACAGGAACTCTATGCCAATGAGTCATGCTCTTGTAGCATCCAAAATGTCTATCCTGCTCAAATGAGAGCACATACTAAACTGGTGTTACATTACTTTTATTACTGGCAGTCAGAAAATATTCTTCTATTTGGAATATGTGCTAATCTTGTGATTAACAGTGACATTCTCCACTGCAAATGCAGCATCTGGATCGCGTGCCACACTTTCACAGTGGGTGTGTCTGGTTGAAGCACGGCATGAGTGCAAAGGTTTAAGTCCCACTATTGACAGCTTGAGAATCTGAGATAAAAATTTAAACAAAGCTCTCTGCCATAGGCGATCTGTAAAAGTGGCTACAAAGTAGCTGAATTGGCATAACAATTCAACTGCAGTTCTCTAATTTCTGAAAGCCTCTTGCACAAGGCCTCTCTTGTCTGTATCTGAAGTTGATTAACACCTCTCTCCGCTTCTGTGACCTTTCTCTCTGATCCCTTCCTCTAACCCAATCCTGAACTCTTTTGAGCACCTCACCCCATGACAACTAACCTCTCTCCTCCTTTCCCCCCCCCCCCACCCCACTTTAACCATTTTCCAGCTGCCTGCCCAGAAGGAGTCTGATGCTTGCCCATTTTAGGATTGTGGCCTGATGCACCCCAAAGTCCCAGGAGCTGCAAGAAGCCTCTGGCCTAACCTGGACCTCTCTGAGGGAGCAGGGAAGGAGCAGTTGCGGCGACACTAAGGACCTCATTCATGCATCAGGGACGTACAGAGCCCAATGTGTACAGCAAAGGAGCATAGTACCTCCAAAAAGTCCTATTCCACCACCCCCACAAACACGACTTGCACAAGGCAAGGAGCAATATTGAGAACAGTTTAATACCATGTTTCCATATAGAGCAGATTGTAGCATTTTTATGTGACCATCCCATTCTTTGCAAAGCTTCAAGCGAGATCTGACGTAAATTTGAGCAGGGAGTGTGTTCTTTTCTTTTGGAGAGAAGGATTAAATGGGCTATTTAAATTGTAGCAGAGTCTGTGGTTCTCACTTTGGCCTTGTCGCAGATCCAGAGATCTAAATTTTAAATGGAGCCATTCAGCATGGTAACAGGCCCTTTGGTCTGTGAGGCTATGCCAGCTAAATACTCCAATTAGCCTACATTTCCCATATATTTTCTTTTGAATGGTGGGAGGACCCAGAGGGGAGAATGTACAAAATCCTTGTCAGACATGGCTGGATTCAAACCCTTGGGTCTGCTTTAGTGGAAAGTCTGAACAACGTGATGGGTCTTTGACTTGCCGTCTGTTAAGAGGTTTTGGTCCTACCCCAGTGTGCAAGTTACTGTGGTGTTGAGATAGAAACCACAGTATTGCCTTGCACTTTGCAAATGGGAGCTGATATGTGAACAGAAGAAATGGATGCTGGCATTGACTGTCTTGTTGAGCCTACTTCATCTATAGGCTGGGAGGTGCTTACTGGTCACCTGGCATGTGTAGAGCCCATCCCACCAGGAGCTAGAGAGTTGCACCACAACCACTGATTTACATTTTGTGATCAGGAGAGGAAGGCGCAGTTATCGAAATGACCCACTGTCTGTTTGATACAAGGGTTGCTTGTTTATCCCCACACAGTTGACGTTGTGTGCTGCATTGCTGAGTTGAATTAGAATAATTATCTTCTGCTTTTGTTTATTTCTCTTACTGTGTGTGCCCTGTTTTCTTGGTGTGGTGTGAGGTGGGTGAACCATGCCCTTTGAAAGATGCACTGAAGCTCCCTGGTGCAGGATGTTGATTGTGCCATATACAATGCACGTTGTCTGATTATACATGTGCGCCAAAATTCTTGCTTGCTGCAGATAAACTGGTACTTTGAAAGGAAAAAAAAACTATAGTAGCAATCTAATTAAATTAAGAGACAATTAATAATGACTCAAGTTGAATCTCTGTGACTCTGCTCTTCATTCACCTGCCTGTCAAATCAAACCACAATTGGGTAGACATTGGCTGGGCAATAAAGTTCCCAGACAAGTATTCAGGTGGTCCGTTGGACCTCTTTTATGCATTAAATTGCATAGTAACCTTACACAGGCAAGATTACTATGTAATTTTAGGTAGAGTTCAAGACTGCATCCTTTATGTTTTTAAGACAGTATTATAATGGTTAAACAGTCTGCCCATTCTTTACAGAGTTCTCTGGTTCAACTCAGATATAACATCATGCTGGGATTTTCACCCCCTGTGACCTCTGGATCTTTGATATGATATAGGTATTGAAAAAGAAAAGACAGAACAAAAAAATTATAAGAATGAACTTAGGAAAGTCTGAACAACATAATGTTCCTTTCTGTGATAGAGGACCATTGAAATTATCTCATTGTTTGACAAGAATGAGATGGAGATGATGTTTCCATGTGAAGAATAATGGAAAACTAAGTACTGTAAATCTAAGATGATCTCGAGTAAATTTTAATAAAGCATCCTCCCACATTTCCTGTTCTTGTAGTGGGAGATGTTGGAACTTGCAGTGTAGAATTGTTGCATTTAAGGGCATGGTGAAGGAAGAAACAAGGGGACATGCAAAAGAATGCAGATGCTGGAACCTGGAGCAAAAGACAAACAGCTGGAGGGAAAGCCAGCTTGACTCTTGAGTTCTTCCAGCAGTTTACATTTGGAGGCTAGGAGGTTGAACTCCTTTATTATGCATTATTTCTGTCCAGAGCTCCTTGGAGTTAAGCAGGAAAATACGTAGATGCTGGGGTTGAATGCAATGCACAAAAGTGCAGGTCACACAGAATCTACAGGAAATGAAGGGTCACCCACGTTTTCCACCTTAGCCATTCATTAAGGTATGAGCAAATAACAAGCAGGTGCTTGAATTTTTAAAAAAAAAGGGAGAAGGGGACAAAACACCAACTTCCATTAAACTCCTCCCCTGTCTCTTTTGCTCTCCCTCTGGTTTTCCTCTCGCTCCCCATTGCCTTCCCTATCAGAGAGCTGCCCCTTCCCTTCACCTCCCAGTTGTATTCTCTTCTACTTTCCCACCTAGATCCACCTATAATCTCTTGCCTGTTAGTCTATGCTCCTCCAGCTGCCCCTTCCAATCCCCCACCCTCTCACCTTTTTAGTCAGGACTCTGTCTGTTTTTGCTCCTGCTTTGACCAAAGCTCAGGCCCAAAACATTGATTACCCTTTTATATTTCCTGTTGATGCTGTTGAGTTTCTCCAGCACTTTTGTTCTGTTCTCCTGCATTTTAATTTTTTTTTAAAGCTCACTATTTTTGGACATTAAGCAATCTTGATTAAATCAAGTGTGTCATAATTACATTTCCATCCTTTATTGCCTGACCACTGACTTGCACCAAAATACATTTGCTGCTTGTGGGTGTGTGGTGCGCTGCAGCGCGAACAAACAAGATCAAACTATGAAGGCTATGCTACAAGCTTTAATTAGCTTAAAACCTGTTCACAAGGTTCAGTATCCCTTCTGGTTCCATGTGCTCTATTGCCTGCACAAGAACTGGGGTGATATGGAGCCAGTGATTGGCAGGGAACTGGTGGAGCCAGCCTCCCAGTTTATCTCCCTGCAGGTACAGTGGGTTGTCCCCTGCAGTAGGCAGGTAGGAATGCAGGCAGGCACAGACTGTCTGGTTGTATCACCACAAGTTGGCCACCTGAAATTGTGGTGCTCTACTAAGTTGTAGGTTTGCTCTTCCAGTCATTTAGTAGTTCTGGAGCAGAAGGCCACGATTTCAAATCCTACTCCAGTATGATACCAAGAGAACCCTACCATTTTAGAGATAACATTTTGTTAATGGAGGTTTAAATCGAGGCCCTGTCTACCCTCTGGGTGAATTAAAGATTGTACGGTACTATTTTGAAGATGGCCAGTAGAGTGATGCCTGGGGTTCTGCATTACTTAACTAGCCATTATCCTATTTCATACCTTGTGTGAATTGCTAGCCACATGATCTCCTATCAGTGGCCGGGGGCGGGGGGGGGGGGGGGGGCAGGAAGGAGAGGGGAGGTGGATGATAGTGTGGTGATTTAGATTGGATTCTCGATGCTTGAAAAATCACTCCAAAAATGTTAAAATACCACCCTAGTGGGTGAAAAGTTTAAATTGAATTCATTAGATAAATTTGGAGTTTTGCTTTTTTTAAAAAAAAAAGAAAAAGCTGCTCTGAGTGTGACAGTGACCTTAAAAACCAGGTGGACTGTTGTAGAAAAGCATCTGATTCACCCATGTTTTTTTTAAGTGAAGAAAATGTGCATGGTCAGTCCTGTATTTGTCTGCAGGCACAGAGTGATTGACTCGCCTCCAAAGTAGTCCAGCAAGGGACTATGTGGGATGAGCCCTGTGACTGAATGTGGGGTTGGGGGGGTGGGGGGGGAAGAGGAATGAGCATTGAAAAATTGTGTCATTGCAAAGTATTATGTAGTGCATCCCATTTTCTAGTGTGGCAGTTTTGGACACTTCCTAATGAGTATGCTGAGGTGTGGCTGAGTGTGTGTGCTGCAGCCCCACCAACACCTAATTGTTGAGTCTGGGAGAATTGGAACAGACATCAACTTGCTGTGCAAGGAGCTGTTCATTTTCCCTTCAGTTGTTTTTTGCACAGCCTGTGATACATTGATACAGCCTTCCATCCATGCAGCAGTAAACAAGCCCCTTTGGTGACTAACCTGGAAGTCCTGTTCTTCTCTCTGCACCAAGTTTCCGGTAATTTGTGTGAGTTTGGGATGATGGGAATTTACAGCATCTGGTCTTCCTGAGTATTATTCCTATCCAGAGCTCCTTAGAACAGTAAAGTCTGTAGACGCTGGGGTTGAATGCAATGCACAAAAATGCTGGAGGAGCTCAGCAGGTCACACAGCATCTACAGGAAATGAAGAATAGTGGAAGTTTTACTTCTGCCTTTCAGTATTTGGCTGTGCTTGAGATTGGCTGGACCAGCAAGGACCCCCATGCTGCTGCTATGTGAACTCTGGACACTCTTGCTGAATTTCTCCTCTGCCTCCACCCAGTCATCTGTTGCTTTTTCCTTGCTGACCCAAGTCTGTCAATGCACATATTTTAAAATTCTTATTTTATTCTTGAATACATTCCTGGCCCACCCGCTCCTTCCAATATCCTCTTACTGTACAGTTCTATGTATGCCTTTGATCTGGACCTCTTGGTAGAGAAACTATTTTGGGGGTGGGGAGTGGAAATCCAAGCTATGTGGATCATCTTCACTTGGAAAGGCAGAGATTAATTTGGGATAGTTAGCATGCTTTTATGGGGAATCCGGCAACTCCAACTTGTTTTAACTTTTAAAATAAATTGACACCCAACTAACCAAATGGTGGGAGTAAATTGGAGACCCCACAGAAAACTCACACATGGGGAGAACGTACAAACTCCTTACAGATAGCGTGGGTTCAAACCTCGGTCCTGATCGCTGGCACTGCAAAGGCGTTGTGCAAACCGTATTGGTTTGAGGAGGTAGCTAAACATTGATATGGGGATTATGGTAGATTGTTGTTTACATAGATTTAGGAACGTCTTTGACAAGGGCAGCACGATTCATCTAGTGGCAAGGTATGCCTTTGATGAGGATGGCATGGTTAGCGAAGCAGTTAGTACAAAGCTATCACAGTGCCAGTGACCTGGCTTCAAATCCAACTATAAGGAGTTTGTATGTTCTCACTGTGTCTGCGTAGTGTGGGTGTTCCGGTTTGCTCCCACCCTTCAAAAATGTACGGGGTTTGTAGATTAATTGGTAAGTTTGGAGGATACTGACCTGGGCTGGAAGGGCCATGAATAGGAGGCTGGTTCAAAAAGATTATTGCTTATGGGATCCAGGGTGAGCTGGAAGTTGGATCCATAATGTCCTTGTTAATAGTTGGTGGTGGAAGGATTATTTTCCTGACTGGAAATCGGCGAGCATTTTTGTACAAGGATGGGTGCTGGGACCTTAAAAGTCTGGAGGGTTATGAAATGGGAGCAAGTCAATGGGACTAGTGAAATAATGGCCTGTTTGCTGTAGTGTGATGGGCATGAATGACTTGGATGCAAATGTAGGAGGAATGATAAGTTTGGTGCCAAATTTGGTGGAGCTGGAGATGGCAAGGAAGGTTGTTTAAAGCTGCAGCATGAAAAATAGGTGGAGCAGTGGCAGACAGAATTTAATTCTGATCATTGTCAGGGTGATACAGTCTGGGAGGATACACACCGGTCAGGCACAGTAAATCATAGGACCAAGGGAGTGTTGATGAATAGTAGGACGCTTGGATACAAGTCCATGAAATTGGCAGACGAGGTGGATAAGATGGTGAAAGCACAGGGGATGCTAGCTTTCATCAGGCGTTGTGTAGAAATAGGAGTTGGGACATCACGTTTCGACTTTATAAAATATTGGTTAAGTTGCACTTTTAGTGTTGTATTCCGTCCTGATAACCACACCTTGGGATGGATGTGATTACCCTGCAGGAGGGTACGGAGGAGATTTACCAGGTCATTGCCTGGATTGAAACATTTCAGTTTTAAGGACAGTCGGGGTTTGCTCTCCCTGGGATAGAGGAAGCTGGGGTACAATCTAATTGAGGTAGATATAGTTATAAAGAGGATAGATAGTAAAGATCCTTTCCCTTGGTGGGAGTGTATAAGATGTTAAAAGTGAGAGGTGGAGTGTTTAGAGGTGATCTGAGAGAGTCTTCTATCATATGGAGAGTAGATGCAATGTAGAAAGTGTTGCCTGAACAAGTTATGGAAGCAGTCGCTCTCCCAACATTTAAGAAGCACCAAGGTGTAGAAGGCTACAGACCTAATGCAGATAAACAGGATTTGTATGGATGACTACAAAAGGTGCATAGATGTGGTGGGTCAAACGATCTTTTTTGCTCTATAGCTCCGTTACCAGTATGATTTTATGGTCTCCTTTGTGCGCTCGATATGATTTAACTAGGGCTTTATACAGTGTAGCGTGACTGCTCTCTATTGTATTACAATCCTCTGATATAAAAGCCAGGACTGAATTAGATTTTTTAAATCACTTTCTTTACCTATTCATGACTGTACTGGCCCTGCCTTGACTGTCATTAGTGGACTGCCATTACCATTCTTTTACTGTTTTGAATGCAGAATAAGAGAGTAAATTCATAATGAATGATTGCAAGTTTGCTTATATTCAAATCATTACTCAATTTATTAATATCTCTGTGTAATTTAATGCCTCCATTGACATGATTCAGCATGATATGCATCTTCTGGTTATAAGCAAACTTAGATGTGTGATCCAATGTTGGGAATAGTTACGTCCCTGACACACCCTTGTGTAGGTGGTATCGCTGGTCGGTTTCTGCCAATTTGAGGACTTGCCTCTTAATCCAGCCTCCCAGTTGAGTCAATAAATTGAATCCATGGGTTTCACTTTGAGCTGGAACTGTTTTGTACCGGACTCTTATCAGAACCCTTCCAGAAGCCCATATAAATAACATTTATGTAAATCAGGGGTGGCCAACCTTTTAATTTTTAATTTACACATGCAGCATGGTAACAGGCCATTTCGGCCCATGAAAATTAAAACGTTGGCCACCCCTGATATAAATAAACCTGCTAAATAAACCTACTATCCCATACTTCTGCCAGCTCTTCAAATTAAATCCATGAGTATTGACATTATTTTGGTTCCCATCCACAGTGTGATACTTTTCTTTCCCCTATCCTTCCCAGTTCACACTTAGATTGTTGAGGTTTACTTGTTTGAAGTCAAGTGAGACAATTAACATGTACTGCCTGATTTATCTGTGTGGACACTGATCAACTTCAAGCCAAGTTAACAAAAGGCAGCAGGCACTGACAGACACAGGCATACGTCGAATCAGATTTGGTGGTTAACTGGTAAAATCTTAATTAAGATTCCAATAAGACCTTTCTCAAAGACTACTTTGGGTTGCAGTGCATGGATATTTTGCGATGTGACATGCGTGAGAAGACACTGTGATTTTCCATGATGTCTAATGTGCCAAATAGTGTCATACAGCAGGAAAACTGGCCATTTGGCCAGAGGGTCTGTACTGACCACTAGTTATGCCCATCCAATACAAATCCTATGTATTCTGCAGAGTCTTGAAGGACTGGGATCGATGCTACACCAGCTTCTAGTCGCTGGCTATACCTTGGAATTTAGATTCTTGATCAGTCATACAACAAGCCCATCAAATCTGCATCAATTATCAATATGAAATTAAACAAAAAAGCCTGCAGATGTTGGGGTCCAGTGCAATAAAACTTGCCAGGTTACACGCATCCATACTGAATAGAACCTTAGAACATTACTGAACACAAAACAGGCTCTTTGGCCCTCCTAGTCTCTGCTATTATTTTGCCTAGTTCCTCTGACCTGTACTTGGTCTATAACCCCTCCATACTCCTCCCATCCATGTACCTGTCCAAACTTGAATGTGAAAATTGAGGCTGCAATTGAGCTTGCAGCTCGTTTCACACTCCCATTACTCTTTGTGTGATGAAATTCCTCCTTTGGTTCCACCTAAACTTTTCCCCTTTCACCCTTGACCCAGGACCTCTGGCTTGTATCTCTGAATAACCAATATATACGTGACAAAGGGCCCATGCCTGAAATGTTGGTTACTCTATACATCCTGTGTATTCTGCATGACCAGCTGATCTTCCACTGCACTTTTGTACCTATCAATAATCCATTTGCAGTTTTTGTTTATGTTCCTTTATATTTTCATCAACGAAACCCTAGGTTTTGCCACCCCTATACACTACAGGAAATTTGCAGTAGCCAAATTACATGTCTTCGGAATTTTGGGAATAATCCATATGGGCACAAAGAGAACCTCCACACAGACAGCTCCGGAGGTCAGGATTCAACCAGAGCTACTGAAACTATAAGGCTGTGGCCTTATGACCTGGGTCACTGTGCCAGCCTTAAAATTGCTTTTGGACTCTCGGCAACAGTGACGAATACAGAATCGGCCTCTCTGTCTCACTGTTTCTGAGGTGGTGGGAGAGTCAGGAACTTGTGAGATCCTCAACTCTTTTACAAAGATTCTACTGATTAATTCACTGGGAGCAGTGCTTAAATTGGGCTCAAAGGATTGTTGGGGACCCATTCCATCCAACACTGAGTCCCTTTGGACAACTCTTTCTTTCTTTGGCTTGGCTTCGCGGACGAAGATTTATGGAGGGGGTAAAAGTCCACGTCAGCTGCAGGCTCGTTTGTGGCTGACAAGTCCGATGCGGGACAGGCAGACACGGTTGCAAGGGAAAATTGGTTGGTTGGGGATGGATGTTGGGTTTTTCCTCCTTTGCCTTTTGTCAGTGAGGTGGGCTCTGCGGTCTTCTTCAAAGGAGGTTGCTGCCCGCCGAACTGTGAGGCGCTAAGATGCACGGTTGGAGGTGAGATCAGCCCACTGGCGGTGGTCAATGGGGCAGGCACCAAGAGATTTCTTTAAGCAGTCCTTGTACCTCTTCTTTGGTGCACCTCTGTCTCAGTGGCCAGTGGAGAGCTCGCCATATAACACGATCTTGGGAAGGCGATGGTCCTCCATTCTGGAGACGTGACCCACCCAGCGCAGCTGGATCTTCAGCAGCGTGGACTCGATGCTGTCGACCTCTGCCATCTCGAGTACTTCGACGTTAGGGATGAAAGCGCTCCAATGGATGTTGAGGATGGAGCGGAGACAACGCTGGTGGAAAATGATACAGGAGCATGAAAATCTGCACTGCCGGGCTGGGAAATAATTTCTTCTCACATACTGAGAGATTAATGAATAATATCCTGTATCTGAGTAAATCATTCCACTTGTATCTATTTATTTTCAATTATACCCTATGTAATTATGTGCTGTGTGTTCACACTGTGGTTTGGAGAAATGTTGTTTCACCTGGTTGAATATGAAGCCTAATTGCCTGAATACATCTGAGATGGTCTGATCTTGAAAGCTAAGCAAGCTCAGGCCTGGTTAGTACTTGGAGGGGAGACTGCCTTGGAACATCAGGTGCTGTAGGTTTCTGTGAGGAGCGCTGGACAAAGTGGTGGCTCTGTCTGCCTTACAGTAGACAAAAGTTAGAGTTTCATGTATGTTGCATTCTAACTGTAGTGTTACATGACAATAATGGAACCTTTACCTTTATATGCACATTCAGACAATAATAAACTTGAAACTAGTTCCTCAGTTGGATCAGATTTCAAATTTATTGTCAGATTACATACATGACATCACAAGAAGTCCTGAAAGCAGGACAGAAACTAATGTCCATGCCCACTACTAAAGGTGACTTGTTAGCTCTGTCACTACCTTGAAAATAAATAAATATAATCTCTCAATGATAGCAATGCTGTGACTACAATCAATCCTCCTGTTCACAATGAAGCTCCCTCCATCCTTTCACGGTCCACTCATTTTGCGAATTGAGCTTCACAAAAGAGAAACCATGAGTTACTTTAGCAATATCTACAACATGTATTCTTCCCTGTAACATTGTAAACACAATTGTCAATCTTGTCACACCAGACTCCCACTGCAATTGAGTGAAAATGATCCAGTTCTTTGAGTAATATTGAATGAGGGGCAAAGTTATGGGCATAAGCCCAAGTTATGAGGGTAAAGCTCCTTAACGTTTTAATGAAATAATGCAACAAGATCTTTTCTATCCTCCTAAATGTGTAGATGTGGCTTTGCTTTAACATCTCCTGGGGAAGGTAGCTCCTCTCCTCTTCCTTCAATGCTGCACTGGAGTGTTAGCTCTTAGTTTGGGTGAGTGGGATTTGATGGACCTCAGCTAGCACTGAGGCGAGGTAGCTGCCTTGGCCAGGACAACCCAGCAGATGATCTGGTTTGGCTTCTGACCAAGGGAATCTTGGGGCTATTCAATTAGCTCTGTATGATAAAATACTTGCTGGAGTTGAGTACATACTGACTTATGAATCCCAGCAGTACCTTGAATAAGATGTGGGATTGAGAAGTACCACCTTTAGACAAGGAGTTCCATTACAACACCAAGGCTGACAATTCCATGACCAAGTTTTAAAAAAAAAAAACTGCCCAGAAATTTTCCACATAATAAAAGCAAATACTCAACTGTGAACTTTCTTTCAGTTGACGTACTTCATCATCAGCCTAATGGTGCTCTCAAGTGACATTCAGGTTATATTTAACACCACAAAAGTTACATAATATGAATTATATTTATTCAGATTTATGTTTTAGATCTGCACAAGAAATTGGTACTTTTTTTTGCACTCGACTTGGCAGCGTTCCACAATTAAATCTTTTTGGCTTCATTTGGGTAATTTATTAGAATAAATAACTGGAGTAAGATTCCCACAGGATCCAATGTTATTTTTGCTGGGGGATGTTAGTGGGATTAAACCTAACTTAAAACTGAATATGTATCAAGTAAAATTTGTTCAAATTGCCTTGGTAATAGCTAGAAAATGTATTGATATAACTTGGAAGTCAGATACTGATCTGGGAATAGATAGATGGCATGTGGAAGTTTGGAGTTGTAATCCACTTGAAAAATTACTTATTTAAGAGATTAAAAATCATACATTTTGTTAAATATGGAGCCCATATTTACAAACTGTTGGTGTTAAATTTTTTAATGAATCTCAAACATACCCTTTTTCTTGTCGGTCTCTATAAATATTTTTATTTTCAAATGTATCAGAAAGTGAAGTACTCCTGTATTGGGTTTTCTCGACCTTTTTTAAGTTTGTAGGGGGTTGGGGATTAATAGGTTTTCCCTTCTTTTGTATTTCTTTGCTATTTAATAAAATATCATATGTATTTGGATTGTTTGAAATATTGTAATATGTTTGCTAAGTGGTGTTATTTTATATATTTTTTTTTAACCATGACATTCAGAAAATGTCTGATAACTGATGCTCACCAGGGCAACTTTGGCTCCATTCCTCATTCCAATTTTGCTCCAAATATGGATGAAATGTCAGAATTCCAAAACCGAAGTCTGAGGGACTGTTATTAGTATGACTGAGTGTGAATTGAGGAGCCCTGGTACAAGTGAAGCTAGTAGAAATTGAGGTTGCATTTATTGTCTTCCTACTTCAGAAAGAAGGGAGTAAGAAAGCAACAAGACCACTTAGCTGATCTTTGGAAGAGGGTACATGTTGATATCTGGATTGGAAGTTATAAAAGGGCATTCAGGAAATAATATGAAGTCCACATAAATAGGAAATGTTTGATAAATTTTGCGTGTAGCAGAGAAAAAAACAGTTAACATGGTCTATCTGGAATTTCAGGATGCCTTCAATACAAATGTTGTAGTCATAGCTTGCATGAGGAAAGAGGATTGTGTGGGAGTTGGAGGCCAATCAGTTCAGCCCTACTATGTAATTGAAACCTCCTGAGCAGTGCCCTACACCTTCACTCTTTTCACCTGTTCATCAGTGTTAATCTTAACACTGAAGCAAGAATCTTTACTGAACATAAGAAATGGAAGCAGCAGTGGTCCATTCAGCCCCTCCCATCTGATATATTAGTCAATAAGACCGCAGGTGACATTTTAAAATTTCAGAACCACTTTCCTGGTCTAACCTCAAGCTCCTTGGTTTCCTGAATATCTAAAGACCTATGATCTCTGTGTGAAAACACTGAGTTTCCAGATCCTTGGATAGAGATTTCCAAAGAAGCATTCTGTCTGGATGAAGACATTTCTTCTCATTTCATTCCTGAATGGCTGTCCCCTTTGTTTGACAATAATCCCTGGTTTTTAGATTCACCACCCAGGGATATACAAATTTTACACTGATCCTGTGAAAACTATAAGTATGTGTATTTCAATGCGATCTCCAATCATTCTTCTCCATCCAAGACTGCAGATAACTAGTCGCCTTGATCTCTTGCAAAACGTCAAATGCACCATCCCAGAAATCAATCTGAGCCTTCACTGTGATCCTGCTATTGCAAGCTTATCTTTCTCATGTAGGACTCCTAAGACCTAGACACAATATTGGTGCACATGTTGAAAGTCTGTGTAATTGGAGCAAGGCAGATCCCAACAGACCACAATCCGTTCCATTCTTCTAACTCAAAGATAACCTCTTTCATCCTGATACACCTGCAGAAAATGTTGGAAGCTCTCAACAGGTCAGGCTGCCTCTGTGGAAAGAGAAGGTGCCAATGTTTCAAGGCAAGACTTTTTCATCAGAACTAGGAGAGAAGACTGGGGAGGGATGTTGGACAAATGCAATGTCTGTGATAGGATTAGTTGGAATGACTTAATGGTGGTCATTCAGCATCGATGGAAAAGGAAACCGTCAATATTTTGATATTCCACTTTAATTTTATCCATTAATCCATGGCAGTATATAACTCCCAATAGTGTGTGTGCTAATTTTATTTAAGAATCTTTTGCATTGAACTGTATTGGAGGCATCCTGAAAATCCAGGAAGACAGTATGAGCTGGTTCTCTGATGCATGTAAAATTTGTCAAACATCATTTCCTATTTATAAATCCAAGTGGACTCACTATTATTTCCTCATTGCCCTTTTACCACTTCCTTAATTACAGATTCCAGCATTTCCCCTCTTCCCAATATCAGGCAAGTGGTCGTGTTGTTTTCATGCTCCCTTCTTTCTGAAATAAGAAGGAAACAAATGCAACCTCGCTTCCTGTCAGAAGCATTGTAGACTATTGAGAATTGAAAGATGACAGCCAGTAAATTACTGTTCAATTCCTTTTTGTTGTACTGGAGCAAGCCATGTGTGGAGGCAACAATGGGGCAAAGCAAGAGACAGGTAAAGTTTAAATGTCGGGAAACAGTGATCTACAAAGAGAGTCCATTTGCCTTCCCATTCAATAATATTACTGTCATTGAACTCTCCACTGACCACACTGCACAGCCACTGTAGACCAGGAGGACCGGTCACATGCATTCACCTCTTGGTTTCCGAAAGCATTTCCCCATTTAGAAATCAGCAATGGGATGGAATGCTTGCTGATGTTATTCGGGCAAAATTGTCTGTTTGGCACTCTCAAGGATAACTTTACTCCCCTATCTATCTGATGCACTATAGCTTGACTGCCATCAAATACATGGCAGAAGCTTGTTAATGTGTTTTTTAAAAATTTTGGCAATAATCCGCCTCTCTTGAAGCAGAAGGGCAGCAAATGCAGGGGCACATTCACAAAAAGCTTTTGATTTCCTCCTTCATCGTTGGATCCAAATCCTGTGGGTGCTCAGCAGTTGCAGGATGACCACCGATGAACTGCTGAGGTTCAGTAATCAGAATTTTTGGCCAGAATTATTGACATGAACAAGTGGTTTTGTGGCAGGATCACCGTGTAAATATTTATGTAAAGCATCCTCTAAAATAAATAAAAATAGTGCAAGAAAAGGTCAAAGTAAGGCAGTGTCTTTGGTTCATTGATTATTCAGGAATCTGATGGCAGTGGGGAAGAAGCTGTCCCTGTGCTGCTGAGGTGCTCGTCTTTCAGCTCCTGTACCTTTTTCATGATGGTAGCAGAGTGAAGGGAGCATGGCCTGGGTGGTTGTGGTCCTTGAGGATAGAGGCTGCTTTCTTAAGAAACTGTCTTTTGTAGATGTCCTCGATGGAGTGAAGACTGATGCCTGTGATGTCGCAGGCCATGTAAATAGCCCTTGAGTTTTTTCTTGTCCTGAGGGTTGGCACCTCTGTACCAGACAGTGATGCAACCAGCCAGAATGCTCTCCGTGATACATCTGTAGAAACTTTCGCGAGTCTTCAGTGACGTATTGAATCTCCTCAAACTTCTCACAATTGTGTAGCCGCTGGAGAGCCTTCTTCGTGATTGCATTGACATGGAAGCTCCAGGACAGATTTTCAGAGATTTTGACACCCAGGAATTTCTTGACTCTCTCCACTGCTGAGCCCTGGATGAGGACTGGTTCATGTTCTCTTGACTTCCTCCTGAAGTCCACAATCATCTCCTTGCTTTTGCTAACATTGAGTGTAAGGTTGTTGGTGTGACACTTTCCAACCAGCTGATCTATCTCCCTCCTGTACACTTCCTCATTGCCATTTGTGATTCTGCCAACAACTGTAGATTGTATTGGAATTGTGCCTGGCCACTCAGTCATGGGTGTAGAGTGAATAGAGCAGTGGGCTAAGCATCCATCCTTGAGGTTCGCTTGTGTTGATTGTCAGTGAGGAGGAGATGTTGTTTCCAGTTCATACTGACTGTGGTCTTCCAATGACGAGGCCAAGGATCCAGATGCAAGGGGTTGGGGGGGCTGGTGGCAGAAGCCCAGGGTTTGGAGCTTTTTGACCAGCCCTGAGGGAATAATGCCATTGAAGGCTGAGCTGTAGTTGATGAAGAGCAGCCATATGTATGACTTGCTGTTTTCCAAGTGATCCAGAGCTGAGTGGAGAGGCCAGTGATATTGTGTCTGCTGCAGAGCGGTTGTGACAATAGGCAAATTGCAGTGGGTCTAGTCCTTTACTTTTATCTGTGTTAATTCTGGCCATGACCTAGCTCTCAGCATTTCATCCCTGTAGATGTTAGTGCCACTGGGCGATAGCAGCTCACCTTGCTCTTCTTGGCCACTGGGGTGATTGATGCTCTTTTGAAGCAGCTGGAACCTCTGACTGCCGCAGCGTGAGATTTTTTAAAAAAAAGTGGCGCATCATATATCTCATCAAACAGAATAAATGTTGCTCTTCTAATGACCCCCACTTTCATTTGTAAGTTGAAATAAAGCTTTGGGCTTTACCAAAATTATTGACACTTTCCACCTTTT
The DNA here is from genome assembly GCF_036971445.1 of Narcine bancroftii. Classification (NCBI taxonomy): domain Eukaryota; kingdom Metazoa; phylum Chordata; class Chondrichthyes; order Torpediniformes; family Narcinidae; genus Narcine; species Narcine bancroftii. Next base: position 74,647,169 of record NC_091470.1, read on the forward strand.
GCATCCGGGTCTAATGTAGTAGTCCAAAATTGACTGAGTCATTGCAGTAGGGATAACACTCTATTTTATCGTTTTACTGTCAGGATATTGAAGGAGAAATTTATGGACCTTCACCATTTGTTTTCATCCTATCTTGCAGTGTGTTATTCACCATCCAGCCACTAAATAGGGCAGATGAAACTTTGAGTTGAGGCTCGGTCTATCTTTTCAGGGGGTTATTGATCCCACGATGCTTCTCGAAGGTGAGTGGCAGATTTCACTGCAGTGTTCCAGGAAATATTTTTCCTTCAGCTTGGAGGTTATTTGGTGATTATCACTTTACTGTTTGTGGCATTTGCTGTGCTCATATTAGCTGCTTCTATTTCATAAGGTTACAGAACTGACTGATATTCAAAGACATTTCACTGGTTATTGGCAGGTTCAAAGACAATAAAAGACTGAGCAGACTTCATTTTACTTTCAGTCTTCCTCCAAACTGTTTTTACTGGCTTGTGGGTCAAGAACAAAGAGTAATTGATGGCAAAAGATCCAAGGGCAAGATGAAAATTTGTGCTGCGGGATCAGTGCCTGAGATGGTGGTAGAAGCAGTTTCGTTCATAAATTGGCTGTACTCTGGAAGATGGGGGGAACTGCCCTGCTAGGAGAGAGAAGCTGGAGCATCTGCTCCATCTGGAGCAGATGGAGCAGCAGAGACTAGGAGGAGACACGATAGAGGTTTATAATATGATGAGACATTGACGTGGTAGTTTGTACAATTATGAGAGGCATTGATGGTGCAGTTTATGAAATGATGGGAGGTACGATAAGGTAGACGGTCAGAACCTTTAGTACTGAATAATAATGTCATGTACTTGACAACATGGATTTAAAATGGGAGGTGGGGGAGGGTGGTGAGGTTTTCTTTTACACAGAATGGGCCACCACAGGCAGTGGTGGAAGCAGATAGAGTAGTAGGAGATAGAGGGATATGGATCATACTCAAGCAACAGAGTTTTAGTTTAATTTGGGCATCCTGTTCGGCACACACATTGTTGGCTGAAGGGCCTGTCCCTGTGCTGTACTGTCTTATGTTCTGTGTTTAATTGAATAGCTGTGTCCTTCATTGATTCCTCAGATAGAAGGTGTGAACACCCTCTTCATAATGGTAAAGAACAGACGAGGCAAGGATCCTTCAACATCAGATTTGGTGTTTGTGGCTCTGAAGTATTTTTCAGATCATAACCCTCAGCCTTGGGCATTGGAGTTTGTGCTGAAGATGGCCTGATTTGTTTTGGTGTGGTCAGAGTTCTTTTTACAGCTTTAAATAGTTTGTGGGATTTGTGGCACTTCATCCCACAGACTAACAATGTGATGGTGACAGGGTAATCTGTGGGATATCTTGCTGCCCACCCGAGAGGGTAGAGGAGATCTGCCGCTCAAGAACCTTACTGCAGAATTGCTGCATCTAACTCTCATGACAATTTGTCAATGCATAATTGATTTTTAAAAATTGTACTGACAGAAGATGTACACTGCTATAAACAGTTTCATTATTTCAGATGTATATTAATTGCATTCTCTATGTCCTTGGCAGATTTGTTTTTGGCTAAAGTGATCTTTACTCTAGAATTTCTTCTCTAAACCCTTCTGTCTCAAAATAAAGAAGCAGGATTTTGAACGTCAATTTTCCTGCTTGGCTGCTGCCTGGGTCTCTCCACCAGTTTGATTTATTTTGCTCCAGCTTCCAGCATCTGCAGTCCCTTGTGCCTCCTGTTTTTTTTTAAAAAACTTCTGCTTTAGCAGATTTCCTTGTGACCTGACATAATTTTTGCATGTACAAATGCGTTAGTGTAACGATGGGCTTGTGGTGCCCCTTCAGGTGATTAGTCAAAATGAGGGCATTTGGCGAGTTGCTGTTCTTTCCCAAATCAGTATGGCCTCCCACCACCAATGCCTTCTTGATGCCATCAGAACCCAAATGGGCTGCTCTGCTTTGATGTGATTCTGAAAAGGGCTTAAAAAGGAATAAGGATGCAAGTTTCTTTTTTAAATATTTTTTATTTTTCACACTATGAACCATATTGACCAAAATACACACAAACATTTCCCTCTTGAATATACACAGTGTAATTTTCTCCCCTTTTCCCCCCTCCCTTTCCTCCCTCCTTCACCCCCCCCTCCCCACCCACTCAACATTCAACATATATGATACATTAAACCCATTAAACAGTCATCACACAATGAAAATAAACAAAAAAATTGTCATCTACTTTTACACGCTGGCTCAGTTAATTTAATCTTCTTCTCCTTCTGTCATTTTAGGTGGTGGAGGTCCGCGATAGGACTTCTCTGTTGTGTTCCATATACGGTTCCCAAATTTGTTCAAATAATATGACTTTATTTTTTAAATTATATATTATTTTTTCCCAATGGAATACATTTATTCATTTCCATGTACCATTGCTGTACTCTCAGGCTTTCTTCTGATTTCCAAGTTGACATTATACAATTTTTTGCTACAGCTAAGGCTATGATAATAAATCTTGCGCTTCATCCAGTTTGAGGCCTAATTCTTTACTTATATTACTTAGAAGAAAGATCTCTGGATTTTTTGGTATGTTGCTTTTTGTGATTTTATTTAATACCTGATTTAGATCTTCCCAAATCTTTTCCACTTTCTCACATGCCCAAATTGCATGTACTGTTGTTCCCGTTTCCTTCTTACAGCGAAAACATCTATCTGATACTGTTGGATCCCATTTATTTAACTTTTTGGGTGTGAAATATAGCCTGTGTAACCAATTATATTGTATAATGCGTAACCTTGTGTTTACTGAGGATGCAAGTTTCTGTCGAGTATGATTTGATACTAGTAATCCCACTAAACAAAGTTTGGAAATCTTATTTCGCAAGTCTGATTAAACTTGGTTGACATCGGGAAATGAAGATATGAAACAAACTTGAATGTCATAAAACCTAGTCAGCTCACGAATGCCCTTTATTGAAGGGAGCCTGTGTGGATCAAGTGATTCGAGTGCCCCTCTCTGTAATTAACTCAAAGCCCTTGAGGCAGTGAAAAATGTAGGAGTAAATATTTCCTTCCCATTCTCAATCTAATTGATTTGAACACGAGGAAAGCCTCTCCTCTTCGTTAATTAATGAATAACCTCTAGCGACTTAGGTTTGAACCTGATCTTGGGTGTGGTCTGTGCAGCGTTTGTCTGCTCCTCCCTGTGACTCCCTCTGGGTGCTCCGGTTTCCTCCCATGTCCCAAAAATTTTGGGAGGTTAATAGGCCATGTAAATTGCCCCAAGTGTGTAGGTGAGTGGTAGAATCTGGGCGGAGGGGTAATTAGAGGGAATGTGGGGTGCATAAATTACAGGGGAAATGAGTAGGGCTAAAGGATTGCTTTGTAAACTAGTATAGATTTGATAAATTAAATTCATACTCATGAATCTTCTTGGGAGAAGAGAGTGTGGCTGGGTCAGTTTCTTGTGGTCTTGGGTGGAGTAGTTCCAATATATCACGGGATGCTTTCGATGGTGCACCTGTAAAAGTTGTCTCCGGTTCAGTGTCGTGCTATCTCTTTTCATTCTCTTTTGGTGAGGTGATTGATTTTATTTAAATGGAAGGATGTTCCCCCGCTACTCATGATCGATGGTTGCGGGACATCATATTCTGTTTGGACATGGAAAAGATTTGTTATTCAGTTATAAGATTTCAGACATTGTGGGCGTCATTTGTGACTCACTTTCTTACTTTAAAATTTCATTCTAATATAATTGAATTGTCTGACTTGTGTCTTTCCCATGTTCTTTTTTTCTCCTTTCATTTTTCTTTTAATGTTAATCGTTTATAGCAGGGGTGTCAAACTCAAATTCATGGAGGGCCAAAATTAAAAACTTGGACTAAGTCGAGGGCCGAACTAAATATTTATTGAAAATTTTCAACAACATCTGCATGCTTTCTCTTCTTTCAACATATGTAATGTTAAACTTTTTCTTATTAAAATAAATGTTTAATAATAGTTTTGGATAAACTCTTTCCAGAAGTATTAACAAATGAGAAATAAAATATTCAATAAATAATATTTCTCTATAGAGGATTTGTCAAATGTTGCTAGTGTGCTGTCGAATAGTAAAATCTGAGGGCTATTGAGAATGTGGGAGAATAACATGATTCCTGAAACAATCAAATGGGTGACTGATTGTGGGCATGAACTCTAGCAGGGTTATTTGCCATGCCCTTTTTCCATTGGTACAGATGTCCTTTGATTTACACACTTTTCAAGTTTTATGCCTAATGAGCTTGTATCCAGGTGCAGGACCATTTTTAACCAGGAATATATTTATCACTGTGACATGAAACTATTGGAAGATCGTTTTATCCTGAGATTAAAGTTCATAATCCTTACTCAGGCCTGTGTGTGGGAGGGTGGGGTTTGCGGGCGATCGGGTTGGACAACGACAGTGCGGGGGCATCGGCTCTCGCTGCAGGGCTGCATCTCGGTGGATCAGCGGCCCCGTCACCGTGAGTCGCGTGTCGGCCTGCGGCAGGGAGGGGGAGTGGGCAACGGTCCTGGCGAGGTCAGGCCCGAGGCCTCCGGTTCCTGGCGCTGGGAAGCGGCCTTGGCTTCCCCTGACACTGGCCAGGCCCCAAAACCAGAGTCCACGGTGAGACCCTGCAACGTAAACAGAGGAGGTGGGGGCGATTAGCAGGCTGACGCCAATGCATTCTGGGATTTGTTATATTACTGTGCATGCGCTATACTGGCGCGGCGGCCAGTGGGCCACCTCTAATACATTTTTGAAATGATCTTGCGGGCCAAATATAATTATTTCGCCCGCGGGCCAGAGTTTGACATGTGTGGTTTATAGCATCTGGCAACGCTGCAAGGGAGGGGTACTGAGTGTTTTCAATTTGTTCTGTTTTTTCTTTTTTCTTTCTCTTTTCTATCTTTTCATCCTTTTATTATTAGTTCCTTTTTAAAAAAAACTCTCTGGATTGTGAATTATGGATATGTTTTACAGCTTGCATTTGTTTTTGATATTCTGATTGTATTTAATTATGTGTAACTATTTGTATAATTTCATTATATTATTATAATTAAAACCAATAAAATAATTTAAAAAGAAAAGACATTTGAACAGATGCATGGAGAAGAAAGAGGAATATGGGCTATGCTAGGATTATCTTGGGTAGACAGCTTGGTTGGCATAGACAAGTTGGACCCAAGCGTCTGTTTTGTGCTGTAATTCTGACTCTGTGACTCTAACATCTTTAGTGGTTTTCAACCTCCCCCCCCACCCCCCCCCCCCACTTGCATTCCACCTTAAGTAGTCCCTGTCATAAGTGCTCTGTGATTAGTAAGGGATTACTTAAGGTGGTATGTGAGTGGGAAGGGAAGGTTGAGAACCACTGCTCTAGACCCAATTGTACTGAAATATTTTGCATGAGAAAAATTGCCATTGGGCCATTTCCTTTGGAGTTTTGAAACAGTGCACCTAACAAGTCAATTAGGTACGATTAAAACAATGGTTTTCAAACTTTTTCTTTTCACTCACATACCACCTTAAGCAGTCCCTTACTAATCACCGAGCACCTCTGGCACAGAGATTGCTTAAGGTGGAATGAGTTGGGGGGGGGGGGGGGGCTGTTTGACGTACACCAAGCTTTGGGAAGCAATCATCCTGACACAGCTTGATTGTGAGCCAAAAGTAGAGATGATTAGATTAGCTGATTAAATGCTTTTCAAATAGGAATGTTTAAAGAGTGAGAGCAAGTTAGAGAGCATTAGCAATGGTATTCTTTTGGCTGCTCATGCCCGCCATATGTAAACGGGTGATGGATGAAAGGCTGAAGCTTGGGGCTTGTAGGAATGGTAGAATACGAGTGGCTGGTGATGAATTGCAGCAGTCTGCGAATGAGAATTTTGTATTTGGGGCCATGAGCCAATGTAAGCCTGAGAGTACAGAACAAGGTAATAGGTGTGATAACTTCAAGCTTATCGGGGTCAAGTGATAGCATTTGCATGCTATCTTGCAAATCAATCCATGTGCAAGTACACAAAAAGAACACAGTGCAGAGCTACAAAAAGAGATCCATTTGAATGGAGCTGTTGCAATATTATTTCACTACTGCGAGGTTCACTCAGGAGTCTGAGAAGCTGGAAAGAAACTGTCCTTGAATCTAGTGGTATGTGATTTCATACTCGTGAATCTTCCTGGGAGAAGAGAGTGTGGCTGGGTCGAATAAATCCATTAATTTGTTAGCTGTGCAGCACCTATAGAAATAAAGGATAACCAATGTGGGTCACCCTTTACTTTTGGATGCTACACGACCGGCTGAGTTTCCGCAGCACTTTCGTGTTCTGTGCTACAGCCCCAGCATCTTCAGACTTTCCTTTTTAACTTCAGAATCAAAATTTATTGTCATGAACAAGTCATTAAATTCAGTGTTTTGTGACAGCATCACAGTGTAAACATTCATATCATAACCATCTTATAACATTACAATATTTTTTTTTTAAAAAGTGCACGAAAAGTAAGGTAGTGTCTTTGGTTCATTGATTATTCAGGAATCTGACGGCAGCAGGGAAGAAGCTGTCCTTGTGCCGTTGAGAACTCGTCATTAGACTCATGTACCTTTTCCCCGATGGTAGCATAGTTAAGAGGGCATGGCCTGGGTGGTGATGTCGCCTCCTGTAGATGTCCTCAATGGAGTGACGTCTGGTCCCGTGATGTTGCAGGCCAAGTTAACAACCCTCTAGGGTTTATTTTTGTCCTGAGAGTTGGCACCTCCATTCCAGGCAGTGATGTATTGGCTGCCTTTTTGAGGTGGCAGGAAGTACAGATGGAGGTTTGTGTGATGGTCTGAACTATGTTCACTGCTCTCCGCAGTTTCTTGTGGTCTTGAGTGGAGTAGTTCCAATATATCACGGGATGCTTTCGATGGCGCACCTGTAAAAGTTGTTGAGGGATGCGGGGACTTGCCGAATTTCATTTGGCTTCTGAGGAAGTAGAGGCATTGATGTGCTTTCTTGGGTGTCATGACAATAAGGTTGAACCAGGATGGGTCGTTGGAGATGTTTAAAGAATCCGGGCGGAGGTGGGCTGGTAATGAGGGATGATAGATGTGAGTAGTTAATATTTTCATAACTAATTTAAAGAACTAAATGGTTTTGTATAGATTAACGCTTGGTCTTGCCCTTCTTGATAAATCCCTTCTCGTTCACCTGCTCCCCTCCCAGCTGGAAGAGAATCCCACCTGTTGTTTCCAGCACTTATTATTGTCCTGTCTTTGCAAGGCCTGTGGATGTCCAGCCCTGGGGATTATCAGGACTGGGGAAGTGAGCCTTAACACTTCCTTCCCCCATCATAATCCTGAAGTAATCCTCCTAAATGGAACAACAGAAAATGGGTTAAGTAGATCACAGCAGGGCTTTAATGAAGGTTATGTTTCTGTGCCTTGTCGGAGACAAGGTGAACTGCAACTTCAACAGTTTAAAGGATGCCAGGAAAATGTTCTTTAGTCTCTGTCAGCGGTGACTTTGACATAGGGTTAGCATTTTGAATTGGAACCAGGAACCAATGTTAGCCACACAGTGCAGCAATGACAAAACGACACTGAGTAACAGGGTGTGTTGAGAAGACGGGAGAACGGTGGGTTGGTGGAGAGAGACAGGTGAGTATGGGAAGTTTGATTGGGCTGGAAGTTGATCACTCAGTGTTAAAGAATTGAAGAGTGAAGTTCCACTTTGGTGAGCGTTGGTGGAGTATTTGAATCATAGAAAACAGGACCATTTGGCCCTTTGAGCCTGCACCATGATCAATAAAATCATGGTTGATCATCTGACATCAGAACCCTATTCCTGCTTTCTCTCCAATCTCTTGATCCCTGTGGCCATAAGGGCCACATCCAACTCTCTTTTGAATATATCTAATGAACTCTCCTCAACAGCTTTCTGTGGCAGGAAGTTCCACAAGTTTACAACTCTTAGTGGGCATTTCTCCTCATCTCAGCCCTACATGTCTTGTTCCTTATCCTCGGACTGTAAATCCTTGTTCTGGACTTCTCCAACATCTGGAACATTCTTCCTGCATCTAACCTGTCCGGTATTGTCAGAGTTTTGTATGTTTCACCGAGATCCCCTCGCATTCTTCTAAATTTCAATAATTGCCAGCCTATCCAGATTTTCATCTATCAGTCCTGCCATTCCACGAATAAATCTGGTAAACCTCTTCTGCACTCCCTCAGTACCAAGAATGTTGGGGGGACTGCCTTTGGGTTGATGAAATCCCAGAGTGCACCTCACAGAGAGATAGGAAGGAACAAGAATAATTTCTCTACACCTCAGTATCCAAGCATATATGTATCCCTTGGCCACTAAAGGGATACACCACTAAAATAGACAATGCAGTCACTATCATAATGCCAAGCGTGAGATCTTGTTGAGCCTAAATTAGCTGCAATATTTCCTATGTTGCAAGAGTAACTATACTTAAAAAATATTTATTTGGACACTGATGCTGTACGACGCGTGATATAAGCACATTCCATTTTTGATATGCTATAAATGGAGGTTTAACATTGATTATAGTAGAAGGATGATTTGACTGGGTGCAGCAGAAGAGACTGGCCTGTTCCCGGGCACTCATGAATCTGCTATTGAAATTAGTTCATGGCCGTTTGCCTATTCAGCCAGGTTTCTGCGTACATAATGAGTCTTCCTGTAAGCTTGAGGAGAATGCTGAAACCTTTTTCCTCTTCTCTCCTCTCTCAGAATCTCCTAGGACTTCGTCCACGACTTCGCTGAGCAGCCATGACAGGATGTCCATGGTCACAGTCTCCACTAGCTCCACCTCGGTCAACACTGACTGCTCAGACAACGAGCGCCCCGTGAGCACCAGCTCCTTGGGTTCCTTGCAGGATTGTCGTGGCTCCTTGGATGCTCCTGCCCCGGGCACCCGACCCTCTGAGACGGCGACCCGATTGGGCGACGACGTCCGAGTGGAGCTGGCTCTGCCTCTGCGAGCGCTGAAGGCTGAGCGGGAATGCAACAACAATAACAACTTGGTGGACCGGTTGAACTTGAATGTCAACTTCCGACAACTCTCTACATCTCCCATTGCAACCAGGGCCATGGCTCCCAACCCTAAACTATCGTATGTGGACAGGGTCGTCATGGAAATAATTGAGACTGAGCGAATGTATGTGCAGGATCTGAGGAGCATCATTGAGGTGGGTTTCTGACTTTTTATCTCTTCCACTGATGGTACAAAGCTTTCAGAGCAGAACATATATGAAGTAGGATATTAATAAAGAGCAAGAGAGAACCAGAAATGGTTTGGGGGAAATGTGGATAATGTTGGCGTTAAATGGTTTGAGGTTTAGGCAGCTCCCATGGAGCGAACAGTGGTGATAATGTTTCTAGTTAGTGTCCTCCCATCACAACTTTGGAGTCATCTGCAATTCTTGGTGGTGGGCTTTTTAAAAAAAAAAATCTAGACCTAACCCTAATTTCACCCACAACCTTGAAATGGCTGCCATTCAGAGCTGTTTAAGGGACAAGAGGCTGCAGATGCTGCAATCTGGAGCAAATGTGAAACCAGCCGTTGGAAGAACTCCATGTTCAGTCCTGAGTTTGAACCTAAGATGTGGACATTTCCTCCAAACCCCCTTCCGCTGCCCCACACACCCCCAGTAGATGAGTTCCTCCTGCAGGTTGTTGGTTTTTTTTTTGCACTTGAAGGTTAAGGTTATTCCTCCTGTGTTCTAAATACCTTTTGGTTGCGATCCCCAACTTTGGCGCGCTCCCAGAATTGAATCTGGGACAATCGTGGGCTCGGCACCAGATGGGGGAGCAACAATGCCGCACGACTACTACAATCTGTTATGGACCCTGAAGCTGTTTAGTAAGCACAAGATGAACTTGTTCCCCTTGGCCCCAAGTGGAATGTTCTGCGTCAGTGGCTGGTTCCCACAACAAAATAAATGGCAGCCCATCAGTTTCTTCCTATTCATTGATTCATATTCAAAAGGAATCCCAATACATGGCATCAATTTCATTAGAAAGGCAATCAATTTTTCTGCTGCAGTGTGCATTTGACTTCTTTAAGCCATTACCATTGGAAGGTTAATGATATCAGGAGACTAGAACCCAGATTTGATTGTGGAAAGGTTGATTAAGGCCTCACAGTGATTGTGAGAGCTAAATTCAATTGCCCCAAGATTATGTAGGCGTGATTATAACATTTAACATGCGCCCCTTGATTACAAGACTGACAGATCCCAATCAGGGTCACGCGAAGCCATGGACTGCAGATGGTGGATGGTTTTACAAGCAGATCCTACAAATTGGAAATTATGTTTGTAAAACTAAAAATGCTGGGCAAATGAATGTGCGGATCAATGGCCCGGGTTACCTGTCCAGTACAGACACTGCAACTGAAGGAGACGACAGGAAACCACTTCAGTATTTTTTCCTTGTATAATCATGAACTCAAATCGACTGTAGTCTCAGCTCAAAGATGGAACCTTCACCGAAGGAGAAAGGGGAGGCAACAACTATAATTCTGAGGGTTGGAGATAGTGATGAATGGAGAGACATAATTGCCCATATAATCTTTCTCTTCTACTGCCCCATCTGTATCTAACTATTTTATCTGTTAGGCAGTACTTGTTTACTTGGTTTTTCTTTCCTGAACATTAATGAAACAAAAATGATTATTGACTTCAAGAGGGCCTGGGGGGACCATGCTCCGCTGACCAGTGACTGCTCGACCGTTGAGGTCGTCAAGCCCATCAAGTTTCTTGGAGTGCACTTGGTGGAGAATCTCACCTGGTCCCTTACCACAAGCTTCTTAGCCAAGAAAGCTGACCAGCTCCTCTACTTCCTGTGAAGGCTGAGGAAAGTTCATTTTCCACCCTCCATCCTCCCTACCTTCTACAGAGGATGTATTGAGAGCATCCTGTGCAATTGCATCACCGCCTGGTTTGAAAGCTGCACCACCTCGGGCCTCGACCCTGCAGAGGACAGTGAAGTAAGCGGGAAAGATCATGGGGGGGGGGGGGGGGGTCTCTCTTCTTACTATGAAGGACATCAACAACACTTGATGCAGGTGAAAGGCAATAAACATTGTAAAAGACTCCACACACCCCTCATGTAAACTGTTCTCCCTTCTGCCATCTGGTGGGAGGTACTGTAGCACTTGGGCCCTAGCGTCCAGATTGGGCAACAGTTCACCCCCAACAAAGCCATCAGGCTTCTGAGTTCCCAGAATGTATGTGGCTAGTGTACCATGGATTTTTACTCTATATGTCTTAATATTTTAATGCGTTTAACTTTTATTCTAACTTGTATTTATGTAAATCTGGTCCTGGAGAAACGCTATCTCACCTTTACTGTGCGAGCATGATATGAACAATAAATAAAGGTGACTTGAAAATCAAGAAAGAAAACACATGAGTATTTTGCCCCATTCCTCACATTTTGAAATGATTCTGCAGATTTGCTACATTTCAGTTAAATTCCTCATTGGAGGATCTTGCATCAAGAAATTTGATGACCTCACTGACCATAGCGAAAAAAAAATGTATCACAATCACTTGGAAGTCCAACTCCCCTCTGCTTAAAGCACGATGGACTGCGGAAATGAACAGCTGTACACCTATGGGGGAAAAAAACACATATAACTTAAAGAATAAATATGACACTTTTGTAAAGGTCTGGCAACCATACCTGGACATGTAGGGGCCTAGATCCAATAATAAAAAGGAACAGAAAAGGGTATAAAAATTGCTTTTTAAAAACGTGAATGTGTGTGTTTTAATTATTATGCTCTATATACTTAAAATATATTTAAGCTCTGATGGTGAACGGATCTGTATGTATGAGAGGGAGGGAGGGACTGCTTTTTTTATTTTTGTTTGTTGTATTTGTGAGAAAATGTTTACTATATTAAATATTTAAAATGTGACTTTTTTGAGAAAAAAAACTGTGTTTTCAAAGTTCAGATTTATTGACAGAGTACATGAATGACATCACATTCAACCCTGAGATTAATTTCCCTGCAGGAATTTCTTCTTATTGGTAGTACAAAAAGGTACTCCAGAAAAGATATGTGTACGAAAGGGAGAAATGTAAACAAAAAGGCAGTGCAAACACACTACAATACCAAAAATAAATTTTCATTAATAAGTACTATGCAAAGTAAGAGTCCATCACTTGAGTCTCTGATGGTGGAGGGGTAGCAACTGATCCTGATCCTACTGGTACAGGTCTTGTGGCATCTATGCCTCCCTGCTGATGGCAGCAGTGAGAATACAGCATGTCCTGGATGATGTAGATCCTTGATGATTTCTGCTGCTCTCTGATAGCAGCGTTCCATGTCGATTTTTTTTTTTTTTTTTTAAATTTTTTTAATTTATTGCTGGGCTGTGCCCACTACATTTTGTTGGGTTGGCATGCATTCTTTAGGTGCAGCAGGTGGGGAAAATGGTTGTATTAATGTTCATCATGACTGAATGATCTGTGGAATTGTAAATAAAGAAAACACTAAATCCAGGTTATTTCTGTGGCATCGAAAGATTTTCGACCCTTCTGCAACCCATGCTATTCAAAATGCAGTCATGGTGTAAAGTAGCAATTTGCGCATGGAAAGCTCCCAAATGTGCTTGTCTTCATTATTACTGCCATCTGTGCAAGACGCTGTTGGAGAATATTGGGCAGGTTATAACATATAACATAACATAACAATTACAGCACGGAAACAGGCCATTAGGCCCTTCTAGTCCGCACCGAACCAAACACCCCTTTCTAATCCCACCTCCCTGCACAATGCCCATAACCCTCCATCTTCCTCTCATCCATATACCTGTCCAACCTTTTCTTAAATAATACAATTGACTCCGCCGCCACTATTTCTCCCAGAAAATCATTCCACACAGCTACCACTCTCTGAGTAAAGAAGGACACTGCTTCCTGGAAATGGTGCTGTGGAATGTTATGCTTCATTTCGTAAGGTAGGCCAGGTCTTTGTTTTACATCTGCACTGCGGTGGCACAGTTGGCATAGTTGCTGGCTCCTGGGGCCAGTTCCCCAAGTTCGACCCTGACTTGCGTGCGACCAATATGGAGTTGGAACGTCCTACCAATGACCCCCTGGCTTTTCTCTGGGCACACCACTCCCCTTCTGCATCCCAGAGACATGGGAGTTGGTAGGTTGATTGTCTGCTGTGCATTGCCCCTAGTTTGGGGGCAAGTGGTTGAATCGTGGTGTGGGAAGAATAAAATAGAAATCACATAAGATGTTGCATGAGCAACTGATGGTTGTTACAGACTCACAGTGCCAACAAGCCTGATCCTATGCTGTGTACATCGGCACTTTTATAACTCGTACAAAGTTTGGTCATACCGTGCCACACACCCTCTCTGGAGGTTTTTGTGCTGTGGAGTGGTACAGTTCCAACTTGGAAGAGCATATGGAGCCAATGCAAATAGGTAAAAAGACATCAGTTTCAAACTCGTGCTTGCTTTTGGCCAGTTTTGAATCAGGTTGTGGATGGAGTCCAGCCTGAAGCTAGTGGCATCTGTAGTTGGTGCTTAGAAGCCCAGGTGAAAATTGGAGTAGTTTTCTTATGCCTCATCTGGTTTGATCACTGATCAGTGTGTCATTTTCTTTCCTTTGTCATGGCAATGCCTGTAATCTAATCTTTGCAATTAAGTCTCAAGAGCAGGCTCTTTTGAACATTGCATGAGACATTAAACATGGTGCAAATACGTGGCTACATTTATTGCACTGTGTAAGTCACATTAATTTGCTTCTGAGAGACAGCTCAGAAATAAATTGGATTGGGACTGCCCTTTGAACAGTGTTTAAACAAAGACTTCATTCTACCAAATGCGATAGGACATTGAGAAGGGGAAGATTTAATAAATTACACAATACCAGGAACTTTAGTTCTTTGGAGTGGCTGCAAGCATTTGGATTGTTTTCCTGGACGTGCACCATATTTGGGAAAGATTTAATGGTGGCATTAAAAAATCTGAAAGATTTCGATATGGTCATTATAACAGCTTCTAATTCCTGAAGATCCATGATCAGAGAGCAAATTTAAGATGGTCAAAAACAAGAGGGAAGAGGGGGTGTGATTTTTTTTTGTGTGTGTGTGTGTGTGGGGGGGGGAGTTGTGATCTCGGACACACCATCTGAAAAGATGCCTTCCTTTGAAGGGAATAGGATAATATAACGGGGCAGTGAATAAAGAGGCAAGGAAATGGAATTAAAGCTGGAAACACTCAGCAGGTCAGGCAGCATCTGGGGAGAGAGAAACAGAAGATCTTTTGCCAGAACTGAAACGTTAACTCCTCCTACGGACTCTCTTCCAGTATTTCCTGCTCTTGTTTCTTGTCATCCTTTGTCTAATTCATGGAAAGTCACAAGCCAGTGAGAAGGTCAATGGGTTGCATGGCTTTCTTGTCTGTGAAAACCTGCTGTATTTTCTGCTGTGTGACTATCAAATTGAATCTTTACACTCCCTGCAACCCACAGACTAGCAGACATTGTCAGGCAGATTTTCCCTTCTGATATCCTTGAAAAATGAAAAGGCTGTTACGTTTTTATATCGTATTCATAATTGTCCAGACATGAAACTCAGAATCTATATGCCACCCATAGAATGGAAACACTAGCAATAAATGGGGGAAAAGCCCTTGTTTTCTGCATAACTTGTCTTTTGTAGATTAGTTGTTTATTGTCACATGTACTGAGATGCAGTAAAACATTGTGCATTGCATGCTATCCAGACAGGTCGGCCTGTACCCTTGTGCAACAGATTATGTGCAATAATGAAACCAAAGTTGAGGGTGTCATTTTGCAGTGTACCAGAGTGCACAGTATCATGTTGTACAGTTCAGGGTACACAGAGAAGTACATGCATTAAGCTATTGCTAGGAAGACGTCCATTTAACAGTTTGGTAACAGCAAGAAAAGATTCATATTTTCAAGCTCCTGCTGCCTTCTGTGAAACAGAGGGAGGGGGAAGAGAGTGGGACCGGGGTGGTATTGGCCTCTAAACATGGTAGATGGAGTCAATGGAGGGGAGTTTTGCTTGCGTTATTACCTGAGCTGACTAATTTCTTGCATCCGATTTGTGAACACATTTTAAATTGTGTTCATAGTTGTCACGGCGACTTTCCTTTCTGCCCCACCAGCACAGTCTCCATTTCCTCCCTGCACATGGGATCCAGATTGTACTGCCTTTTCTCCAATTCATCTCTGTTACAAACATGCTGGAAATACTTGGGTAAGGCAGCCACCTGTAAATGAATAGAGTTGATGATTCTGTTTTCTTTATCCACAGGCGCTGCCTGACCTGCTAGCTCTTTTTTTAAAAACTTTGTTTATGTAGTGTTTTTCTACTTTTCTGCTCCTTGCCTGTCCTGTTGACTGTCTCTTTCCACTTCCACCACCAATCAATCTCCTAGTTCTCAGCCAATGTTGCCTTCACCCCCACACCTGAAGCAGATTAGAGCAGTGGTTTTCAACCTTTTTTTTTCCCACTCACTAATCTGTGATTAGTAAGGGATTGCTTAAGGTGGTATGTGGGTGGGAAGGTTGAGAATCTCTGCTTTGGACCCAATTGTTACTGAAATATTTTGCTTGAGAAAAATTGTCAGTGGTCCATTTCCTTTGGAGTTATGAAATCATGCACCTCACAAGTCAATGAGATACGATTAAAATAGTGGTTTTTCAAACTTTTTCTTTCCACCCACATACCACGTTAAGTAATCCCTTAGTAATCGCAGAGCACCTATGTCATAGGGGTTACTTAAGGTGGAAATAAAAATGTTTGAAAACCACTGGATTAGAACTAGAATGATCTTTCTTCAATGCCACAGTGTCATTGATCACATACTCTATGTGGTGTATCTTCCCGAGTGCTGTTATTCGGAGGTGCATAAGTTAACGGTGGGGTCCATTTTCATAGTACTCATGAAGCTATTATTTTACAGGCCACAATTATAGAGCGGTTTCACTGCGTGTTCATTGACGTTGGGACTGGGATGCCAAATTTGTAATCGTATAAGATACGACTGACAAATAGTGGACACTTAGCTGTATTCCAAACTGTTAATTACAAAGGTGAAGGGTGAGGAATCTGTCTCTGGATCAATATGGGTAAGATCTCTGCTTGGATTTGTGTGGTACTTGATAATCAATCAGTAGTAATTGATTACTGTCTCAATATTCGGCCATATTTGGTGTTGGGAAATGTGTCACCTCTGAAGTGGTTAACGAAAGGCTCTGACTTGAGACCTTCATGGGCGAGGAACCAGAAGACTGGAGGGAGGCTATAATCATTATTTTAGGAGGACCATCCTGGAAACAACAAGCTATTGACCCTGACATCAGTGATGGGAAATGCCACTGGGGGAAATTCTGAGCAATTGGATCTATCTGTGTTTGGAAAGACAGGACTGATCAGAGATGGTCAGATAAACCAAAGAAAAAAATCTGCTGATGCTGGGGTCCAGAGCAAAGTGCTGAAGAAACTCAGGAGGTCATGCATGGGACTTGCATAGCACGGATGGCAGTCTCTTCAATCTGAGGCACCTGCAAGCTCATACCAAGACACAAGAGCAACTTGTCCGTGAACTACTCTTTGCAGACGATGCCACTTTAGTTGCCCATTCAGAGCCAGTTCTCCAGCGCGTGACGTCCTGTTCTGCGGAAACTGCCAAAATGTTTGGCCTGGAAGTCAGCCTGAAGAAAACTGAGGTCCTCCATCAGCCAGCTCCCCACCATGACCACCAGCCCCCCAACATCTCCATCGGGTACACTGAACTCAAAACGGTCAACCAGTTTACCTACCTCGGCTGCATCATTTCATCTGATGCAAGGATCGACAAAGAGATAGACAACAGACTCGCCAAGGCAAACAGCACCTTTGGAAGACTACACAAAAGAGTCTGGAAAAACAGTCACCTGAAGAAACACACAAAGATCAGCGTGTACAGAGCCGTTGTCATACCCAGGCTCCTGTTCGGCTCCGAAACATGGGTCCACTACCGGCATCACCTACAGCTCCTAGAATGCTTCCATCAGCGTTGTATCCGCTCCATCCTCAACATTCATTGGAATGACTTCATCACCAACATCGAAGTACTCGAGCTGGCAGAGTCCGTGAGCATCGAATCCACGCTGCTGAAGACCCAACTGCGCTGGGTGAGTTACGTCTCCAGAAGGGAGGACCATCGCCTTCCCAAGATCGTGTTATATGGCGAGCTCTCCACTGGCCACCGAGACAGGTGTGCCAAAGAAGAGGTACAAGGACTGCTTAAAGAAATCTCTTGGTGCCTGCCACATTGATCACTGTCAGTGGGCTGATATCGCCTCCAACCATGCATCTTGGTGCCTCATAGTTCGGCGGGCAGCAACCTCCTTTGAAGAAGACTGCAGAGCCCACCTCACAGACAAAAGAGGAAAAACCCAACACCCAACCCCAACCAACCAATTTTCCCTTGCAACCGCTGCAACCGTGTCTCCCTGTCCCGCATCGGACTTGTCAGTCACCAACGAGCCTGCAGCAGACGTGGACATACCCCTCCATAAATCTTCATCCGCGAAGCCAAGCCAAAGAAAGAAAAGACAGTGAACATTTAAGGTCCGAGCTCTTCATTGGAAAACCATTTGATGCCTGAATAAAAAGATGAAATGATGGGAGGAAGGAGCATGGGCTACAGGTGGTTACAGTTGGGAGGGTAGAATAGGAAAAAATCTGAGAAGTGACGGGTAGCTCTCTGATTGGGGGTGGGGGGAAGGAAAAGGGTGGGGAGCAGGAGGAAAGGAGAGACTAGGGGAGGGATTAATGGAGTGTTTTTCTCCAGTGTAGGGGTCTAAAACTAGAGTACATAGGTTTAATATGAGGGGGGGGAAATCTACATAGTATGGAGGGCTATGGGCTGGTTGCAGGCAAAATAATCATTTGGCACAAACTAGAAGGGCCTGTTTTATTGTTCTATGATTCTATGGATGATGGGTATATGGAACAAGCTGCCAGAGGAAGTGGGAGAGGTGGATACAATTTCAATGATCAAAACGCATTTGGACAGGAACACAGGAAAGATTATTGTTACATGGGTCAACTGCAGGCAAATGGGTGTAGCCCAGGAAGACACCTTGGCTGGCACGGACAGGTGTGCAGGAGCATGTAATTTCAACAAACTTTTATGATATCTTTTAATCCATTTTCCAGTACTTATTGTGAGAAGCCAGAGTAGGTGATTTGGTCATTCAATGGCTGATCTTTTACATCAGTGCCAGTCTCCTGCTTAAAGCCATTTTCCCATGATTTTCTTTTAGTACATTCAGGGGAGAAAAATTAACCAGGTCACAGGAGAGAGGCCTTAATTTCAACATATATAGGACAGTAATGACAAACAATCGTAAATCACAATATTACAGTGTTAACAAATATATGCTAAAAATATCTAAAGTATTTCTTTAGAGGTTTTAGAGGATCTTTCAGCCCTGCAAGAGGATGTTTGGAACAGTTTAATACCTCACTTGAAATCCAGTGCTCTCAGTGTACACACATTTGCCATTCATGGTCACATCTCTCTGAAGTCTGACCTATATGCTTCTGACAGGGAGGCCAAGAGTTCTACTGTTTTGGGTCATAGCCAAGTTGAATGAGGTACCAGCAGTGAAAAGTTGGAATTAAAGGACATTGAGTTGTACAGCATAGAAACAGGCCTTTTCAGCTCATCCTGTCCATGCCAAGCAACATACCTATCTGTGGTAATTGAGCTTTCCTGAATTGATTTCATCCCTCCCTGCTCTGCTCATTCAAATATCCGTCCAGAATGTTTGCTACTGTTCTTGCCTTCGGCAGCTCATTTTCGATACCAATTTAACTAGTCTGACCCCCTTTAAACCTCCTCCCTCTTCATTAATCCTGTGCCTTCCAGTTGAAGGCACCCTAACCAGGGGGAGGGGGACACTGAGTACCTTTGTTACGCACCTGCTGATTTCATATTCATTTTTTAAAATTTAGTGATACTGCACGGTAACAGGCCTGTCTTCTCAAATACAGCCATGTGACCAGTTAACCTACTAACCCCATTATGTTTTTTTGGAATGTGGGAGGAAACCCACACAGACAAGGTGAGAATGTACAAGCTACTTGCAGCGCCGGATTTTATCCCGAGTCACTGGCACCATAATGGCATTGTGCTAAGCACCACATTAACCATGCCCCCTCAATCGTGACACCACTTGGCCTCTTTCACTCCAGGGAAAACTGACCCTGTCTATCCAATCTCTCCTTTTAGTGCAAGTACTATGACCTTGTAAATCTTTTCTGGCTTAGCTAGCAGATGCAGAGACAAGGCAGCATTCCCCCCACCCCCCGCACAGACTCCAATTCCTGCTCTGCTAGACCACCCTCCACAAGGACACGATGGGTTGATTTAAGGTAGGTTGAGCACCTCTGCAGCCCTGCGATGAGTAACAAATGATTGTGGTGGGGAGGAGGGAGCTGTGGTTGGAGTGCTTTCTAAGGTGTCAGACTACTTCAGATATCAGGATTTAAACATTAACACAACTCTACAAGCCAGTGCTCTGAGAGGGAGGGAAGCCTGAAGCTTAGCAAATGCCCTCGCCCAACAGGGCAAATTTTATTTAATAAATAACATGCATTCCTTTCTCATCAGAGAATTTAACAGGTAACTGCGCAATTTTTGGTTTTCTGCAGATTATTCAAGTAATAATTTCCCCCAAATATCTATTTTGATTGGCACTAATTGGGGATTTATTACATGTATGTTGGAGTGATTCAGAATGTGGGACATTGAATTGGACTGGGTTCCACTTTCTCCACCGGCCCACTGCTAAGGGACAAGGGGAATTCCAGGAATTGGGTGGTACTCCATTCTAGATTAAGGTTCTCTCCAGAATTATCTCATTGCTGATGGAAGTTGAAAGTTTGATTTCTTGATAGTTTCCAAATTCTAGTTAGTCATTTGGCACTTTTACACAGAAGTAAAGGGTGGGTGATATTTTTTTTAGCATACTTGCCTCTAAAGTGGTCATTTACATAGGCAGACATTCGTACTGAAGTGGAGGAGGTAGGTTGAAGTGGGAGTAGGTTGAGTCCTGTCACCCCCCTCGCCCTCATGGGTGCCCTCTCCTACTTGGTGACTCGTCCCCCAGCACCTAGTGGGAGAGAAGCAGGTGGCAGCTGGCTCAATAGGGGAGCAATGGCCATCTTCCTTACCCATGATTCCCCCATGCAGTTGGAACCGCTCTGCGTATTCCCTGGCTCTGGCAGAGTGGTTCCAACCGCATGGAGGCTCATTGGCAAGGAAAACGGCCATTGCTCCTGCATTGTCATCATCGCCTGCTTCTTGCCGTGAGCTGGTGCAGTGCTCAGGTGATCTCTGGGCTTGGCAACATGGCACTCCTGCTGCCATATCTGGAGTTAGATGGAGGAGGGGAGGCAGAGGAGTGATGGACTGCCAGTGGCAGGGGGAGATAGACTCAACCGCCTTGCTCTTAGCCATGGCCAATTTTTGTATAGTTCCTGGGGTCAATTTAGATAGCAGCTGCTCTGTAGAAATGTGTAGGGGTCCTGGTGGATAAATTACAGGATGGAATTTGCGTAATAAATACTGCCAGCAGAGCAGAAAATTTGTGAAATTTTCTGCTTAGTGGTTGTGTAAATGTGCCTAAGGATTATCTGAAGGGGGAATGAAGTCTGTCTACTGATTGGCACATGACATAATAGGCAAATGACAAGCAAGACATGGGCATAGGGTGGTTAAAGGCCAGCATGTTTGTGTGCCGAAAGTTCCAGGGATGCACTAATGAGTAGGCAATCCTTTCATTTTACTTGGCTAAATGAAAGAAATCCTCTGTAACTGCCTTCAGAAATGAGAAGAGAAAAAACTCCATTCCTCTCATGCCTTTCACATCCTTGGGACATCTCAAAACCTACTACAGCCCCTGCTTCCTTATAGGATACATTTCCAACTTCTACATGGCAACCCTGTACAGGTGGAATGGATAATTATAAAATCTCTCTTATTCACATTAAAATTAGCCAGAGCTTGGCAGGGATTGGATACAAGTTGCATTTGAACTGTTGGTGTACTATCTGACAAGTTTGGTTTGCAAGGCAGTGCTGTCTTTGAACCTGAAATATTTTCTTCTAGAAAGTTGATCAGAACATTCAACATGCAACGGGTGCATAATGTCAGCATTACGGTCTGGTTAGTGTAGCAGTTGGTGCAACTTTCCATAAGTCAAACCTACTGGGGTTATAGGTTAATTGGGTGGCACAGGCTCATGGGCCGAAAGGGCCCGTTACTGTGTTGAAATTGAAAGAATAATGTGTTGTGTGCTACGGTAAGGAATGAAGCCAGACAAAAAAAAATGGATAGAATATATACCACAGTGCAAAGTTAGGTTCACTGACAAATACAATGTAGGATCTGCACACAGCAAGGACCTCAAGCAATGATGATGGCATGCAGGAAGGAGATGGAGAATCTAATGATGTGGTCCAGGACAACAACCTCTCACTAGATGTAAACAAAAGTGAAGGAGTCGATCATTATTTCAGGAAGCAGGTCTGCTGAGATGGAGGTGGCATATTTTTAAGTTCAGATATAAATGTGGTTCCTACCTTGTTGATGCCACAGCCAAGAAGATGCACCAATGCCTCAACTTTGGGAGCCTAGAAAATTCAGCAAGTCCCCAACATCACTTACCAATTTTTATGGGTGCACCATAGAAAGTATCCTGTCAGAATGCATTCCAAGCCGGGAGACAAACTGCTCTGCCTAAGACTGCAAGATGCTGCAGAGAGTTTTGAATGCTATCACATAAACTGCCCTCCCCTCCATTGACTGCCTGTAATCTCTTGCTTTCTTCGAGGAAGCAGCCAACATATTAAAGGATCCATCCCACCTCTGCTCTCCCCACCCCAGCTTCTGTTGGGCAAAAGATGCACAAGTTAGAAAATGAGACTTGAGAACAGTTGTTTCACTGCTGTTATCAGAATCTAATGGACTCTCATTAGTAATTGTACTGTTTTCATTGAACTCTTAAGCTATGCTCTGCATTTTTGGGTGCTACCCAGCCAAGTCAACCTATTCATGGGTACAACATAGAAAATAAAGCAATATATATTTCCACTGCGTCTCAGTACACAGGACAAACAATTCAATTCAAGAAGCATTCCCACAAATGGTCATTTGAGAACGGACAAGAAAATCCATTATCAGGATATAGTTTGAGGAAATATCGAGCACACTATCAGGTTGAACTCTTCACTCTTCCTTCAGACAAGTGGAGTCAGATACTGCAGTTGGACCGGGTTGCCTTTCCAACCAGAAGATGACGTACAGGTGGCCGGCCTAGGTTTTAGTGCTGTACTAGGGAATGAGTAGAGCCAAGCTGGTTGCCTCACCTAGATAATGCTGAGTTATGAGTTGGAAACAGAGCTGATGCGAAATGGCTCTCTGGCTGAGGACCCCATTCACAAGGTGACTACAAAAGCTGACAGAGATTAGGAATCCTGTGGCAAGTAACTCATCACCTACCTCCCCAAAGCCTGTCCTTCATTCACAAGAGACACATCAGGAAGGTGATGGAATACTCTCTACTTGCCTGGATGAGTGAAGCTTCAACAACACTCGCTCGAGAAGATTGACATTACCCAAGTTATAACAGCCATTGCATTGGTGCAGAGTAGCAGCAGTTTGTCTAACCTACTAGGATGCACTGCAGCAGTCACTAAGAATCCTTCACCAGCACCTTCCAAACCCAGGATCTCTACCAGCTAAAAGGTCAATGGCAGTGAAAGAATGGGACCAACCACCACTTCCAAGGTGCACTATTCCTTCACTGCTATTGGGTCAAAATCCTGGCACTCTTCTGACAAATCTTGTGGGTGTATCAACACCTGAAAGGCAGACTGGCTCCAGAAATCAGCTAAGCACCACCTTCTCGGAAATAATTAGAGAATGGCAATTAAATGCTCAACCCGTGAAGCCCACACCTCTGGAATTAATATTAAATAAAATTGTTTGCAGATGGAATGAATGTCATTTGCCACTTAATAATCCATGCATGAGGTGTTTTTGTCTTGCAGTGCGCAGACATGAAAAACTTCACTTACTGAGTAGTGAAGGAAATAGAGCAGTTTCCAGTAAACGTCTACGTCCTCTTCCCTAGCGTCTTTCACCAAATGTATCATTGGATCAGTATAACTGACTGTTTAACATGACCGTTCTCATTGTGGGATCATACTGTGTACTAATTGGCTGCAGTGTTTCTTACAACAGTTGCAATGCTTCCAAACTAGTACTATAGAACACTACAGCACTGAAACAGGCTGTTTGGTCCATCTAGACTGTGCTGAACTATTATACTGCCTAGTCACAAGACCTGGACTAGCCCTCTATACCTCTCCCACTCACATACCAATCCAATTTTTCTGAAATGTCAAAATCGAGCATGCATTGAGTACAATGTTGACTATGCATTTTTACAGAGCTTGTGCACTGAGGCAGTGCAAGGCAGCATTTGAGAATGCTTTTACTACACGGTACTTTGCACCAAGGGCCTCCCCGGTCCAACAGCTTGCGTGTCTTTGCGTTGTAATCCACTGTGTATGGTGCCTGGGTTCTGGACTTTGAGGTGACCTTTAAAGTCATCAGGTAGAAACTGGGCATGCTCTCATATCCCAGTTCATTCTAGTCACTTGCCATGCAGGGTGTGTGCTGTTTAATGTTTGAGCAGGCAGGTGCCAGTAATTCCCAGCTAATGACGCAAGCTGAGGCAATGTTGCCCTTTACATGGGTTGTTTACACAGATTCAACATGGTCCTTACTCTGCCTGCCCGTTTTTGAGACACTTTGTACTTGCACTCCCGTCTGTTGCAGAAATCCTGAACTTTTGACCTTCTTAATTCCTTGCCCCTATCTCGCCCTGTGCATCCTCACCACTTCCGTTTATAACAACTGCCCCTTTATCTCCTTTTCCCCCCAGTTGCCCTATGACCCTTGCACCTTTTCCGTCAGCCCCAACTCCATTGATCATTTTGCTCGTCAACCCCATCCAACTCTGACCACCCTGGGAATTTGGATCCCAAACCCCTCATTACCTTGCCTCTCTATTCCCTGCAGTCAAACAATGTCTTCCTTTTCATATGTTCTTCAGCATCCTCATCTCCGTCTCTAACATTCTTTTCCTTTACCTATTACCCCATTTCCCACCTTGTCAACTCCCCCGCGCCCCCACTTGTGGGTCAACTCTGATCTGGTCCAGCAACTACCACGAGCATCCTGACTGGAAAGGTTGGCCAATTGTTTTCCCCCCAAACTCCACTTGCTTTGCCCTCCATACTTAAATTATCATTCTGCCCCATGACCACAAAAGCCAACCAAACAGAGAACAGTCTGTTCACTCTCCAATTTCACCATCAGTCTACGAGTCCCAGAATTGGGTTCCAATGAGGGACTAGAATTCTTCATGGAATGGTTTATCCGGTCTCTAGAAGTACTTTCAGTTGCAAGCCCATTCTGCAACATTAAAATAGTGTTTCTGATCAACTGGATCTTGTCAGAGCAGAAGGGGAGCATTTTGGGTACTGAGATCCAGAGTTAGGAGAGACCTTGCTATAAAAATCAACTGCTAAGGAGCAGTTTTGTTTTAAAGCAATGCAAAGCTGCTATGAGGCAATGTTGCTGGGTTAAAATAAATCAGGATGTTGGAAGAACTTGGTGGGTCAAAAAGCACTTGTGGAAGCAAAAGGTGACATTTCATTTTGAGATACCGAATTGGGACTGAGAGGGAAGAAGAAAGATTGCCAGTACATAGCAGTATGGGGTTAGAAAGAAATAGTAGGTGATGGGTCGAACAAGATGGGAAGGGGGGATGGGATACTGGGCCAATGGAACCATGTGGGAGATGTGAACAAAGGGAGTGGAGAGGTGAGTAGGAGGTGTGCAGGGGAGAGTGCTGGGACGTTCATACCATTGGGTTGTCAGCTACCCAAATGGAATGAGATGCAAGGCTTCACCAATCGTTCACTAGCATCTACTTCTGCCCCATCACCCACCCACCTGTTTCCATCTGCCAATCACCCCCTCCCATCTGGCTTCACCAATCACCTACTAGCTTCTATTTGCCCATTGAGTATCCCTTTGCATCCACAAATACTGCTGAGTTTTCCCTTTTTTAAAAAAGTCCTGATTCCTGCTTCTGCAATCTCTCGTTCTTGTAATTCTGCTAGGCTGTAATCGTTGAGAGGTGTCTCGGTTTCTGCTGAGAATCCCTGAGAACAGTGCTTATCTTGAAACCAGCTCGAAAACTGACTCTGTTTTCCCAGGAAGGCTCTGTAGTGCCCCCAGTTGACAGTACCTCCCACCACCAGTTTACAAATCAGCTTTTTTTAGCTTGTAATATTTGAGATGCAAAGAATCTTGGCAAGGACTGCAGGAGGGCAAGGCTGCATATGTACAGCACACTCTCTTATCTCTTGTTTACACTCTTGTATCTCTTGTTTGTGCTCTTGTGGCCAGAGGGAGGGATGAGAGGAGAGGGGGGTGGGGGGGGGGGGGGGGGGGAATATGCCAAGAGAAAAATAACTTTTGGAAGAAGTAGGGAGGAAGCTGGATTGATTTTAAAAACCTTTTCTGATTTTAAAAATCAGTCAGTATTGATAAAGGGCTCAGGCTGGAAACATGGAGTGCTTTTTGAATGAGATATTCGATGATGGTTTTAAAAAGAAAGACTCCAATCTACTGGAGGGACTCAGTAGGTTTTGAGCAGCATCAGTGGGAGAAAAAGAATGGGTGGGAACCCTTCATCAAGACTGAATGCAGAGGGGAGGTGGACAGTGTAATAATGACAGTGTGGAGGAGTTAGACGATAGGGGATTGGTGAACTTGGCAGATGGGAATTGTCAGGGGTGGAGATGGGCTGTAAGTTGGCGGTCCCAGACAAGTGGCGGGGGGGTGGGGGGGGGGGAGATCAGAGGAAATGAAGGCAGGTCAAGTGGAGAAAGATATCATACACAGTGAGCCTGGGATGTGATGAGTGGAAAGAAAGGTTGCCAGTCCTGAAATTTGAAAAATAAAGAAGGTGACGGTGAGATAATGGGACCTTCTGGGGAGACGTGGAGGACAGATTGGACTGGATGAAATTGAAGGGGGAGGGAATCCTCTGTGTGAAATGTGGATCGGATGGAGCCAGGAGGAAGGGAGCGGGTTGGGTATATGATAAAGTTGACAAAATGGAGGAGGGGAAGAACAAATGTGGATTAGATGCTTAAATTGTGGCCTCTGGTCCATTTCATGTAGGATTCTCTGAGTACTGTTTCAGAAGAGTGTGGTGTCGTCCCTTCATCCTGGCAAATTTCTACCGATGTGTGGTGGAAAGTGTGCATCACAGTCTGGACACCAATCCGAGCATAAAGCCCTACAAAGGGTAGTGGATACAGCCCAGGACATAACAGGCAAACCCCTTCCCACCATTGAGAACATCTACAGAGAACGCCGCTGTCGGAGAGCAGTAGCAATCATCAAGGGTCCACCCAACTCAGCACACACTTTATTCTCGCTGCTGCCATCAGGAAAGGGTGACACAGGGCTCACATCACCAGGTTCAGGAACGGCTGCTACCCCTCCATCATCAGACCCCTCAAAGACAAACTCAATCAGGGACTTGTTTAAGGATTCTTACTTTGGCACTTCATTTTTTTCCTCTCTCTATAATTGCAGTCAGTTTTGTTTACATTGCTTTATTTGTTTACATCTGTACATTTTGCAATGCCAATGACTGGTAGTATTGTTTTACCTGCAGGAAAAATAATCTCCGGGTTGTATGTGATGTATGTACTTTGACAATAAATCTGAAAGATCTGAGAGGCATAGATAGAGTGGGCAGCCATGTATGTATTTCCCCAGGCCAGTGGCAAATACCAGAGCACATCTGTTGATGGTGAAAGGAGCAAAGTTTAGGGGAGACGTCAGGAGTAAGTTTTTTTTAAACATAGAGAGAGAGTTGGGTGTCTGGAATATATTGCCAGGGGTTTTGCTGGAGGCTGGTGAAATAAGGATATTTAAAAGACTTTTCCCACCCAATCTCTCACTTCTCTTTTCCTGAAATGTGAGCTGTTTCCCTTTCCATATTTTCTGTCAAATACTAGGTGTGAAAAATTATTTTTTCCTCACTTTGCTTTCTGACATAAGTTTGATGGGCCAAATGCCCTCCATCTATGCTGGCTCATGGAGTAATCCCTCCATCCCTTTTCCCTTATTTCCCTGCAACTTATTCTCTCTCACAGTGGGCCAATGAATCTATCTGGATGTCTTTAGAATGCTGGAGGAAACTGTAGCATCTTGGGGGGATGAAATGGTACAAGCAAACATACAAACTTCACATTGTCAGGTGTCAAGAATGAACCTGGTTCACTGGAGCTGTGGGGCAGTGTTTCTCCTCACTTTGTCACTCTGCCTGTTAGTTGAAAGCACCGCCCACCCCCTCCCACTCCCCACCCCGGTGGAGGAGTTTCCCAAGGGACCAGAAATGGAGGAATGCAGGGGAATTGTGGGAGAGGTGAACATTGCAGAACAAGAGGGCATCTGAGGTGCTGCTGGACCTGGAGTTGACGTGGATCAGAAAGAACCAGTCCCCATGCCACGTATAAGGCAGGTGCATCAGATATTCATTTGGAGGGTTCTAGAATGGGCAAGACTGAATATTAAAAAAAAGCCTTGATGAGAGATTTGGGGCAGATGAATTGTGGTGGGGCAAGTGAAAGACGGTCTTGTGGAGGATATGGGAATGATAATTAAGCTCAGGTTCAAGTGGGGTGCTCACAAGACAGCTTGGTGCTTTCTCATTGACCAGGTAATGATGGGATCAGTAACTTGATAACGTTGGTGACAGAGACCATAGGTACTGACTGCACATCTAACCTCTGCACCCTTTCCATTGTCCCTTGCCAGGATTATCTCGAGTGCATCATTGATGCTTCAGATTTGCCTATCAGACCTGAGCATGTCTCTGCACTGTTTGGAAACATCGAGGACATCTATGAGTTTAACAGGTATGGAGAGATGACATCCTCTTAAGTATTGCATCCCTGATCATTTTGTCAATTCCTTTATTTTATCCTCACCCACTTTCTCCTCTTTTGATTATTTACCAAGGCTCGTGTTTAACTTGTATTTGGTTCCTGCCATGTATTTTAATATCTAACAGAGCATTTAAAGCTTTATGGTGGTTTTGATCGTTCAGAAGAGAGAGAGAGAAAGACACAGAGTTCTGCTGATGTGGGATGCTGGTTCAGATGGCTGAAGGTAAACAAGGAGAATGCCAGCAGTTGTGGTGACCTGTAAAACACTAACTTAGAGATGGTGCGTGGACTTGAAAAAGGAAGTTTTGTACGTACTTGGAAGTGTACTCTTTTATGTAAAATTGTATACTACTCCCCCTCCCCTTGTAAGGATGAAGTCTTGATCCAGCAATAATAGGGTCTTCATCCAGTGGGAGAGAATGATTGATTGCAATGTTGGCATTAGAGTGGTTGAACTGTACAACACCAAAACAGATCCATACCAGCCAAGGTACATTCCCAAGCTAGTCCCATTTCCCCATATCTCTCTAATCCTTTCCCATCCATTAACCTGGAAAGCGGAAGCTATAGAAGCAGACTCAGTTTTGACATTCAAACACTTAGGAAGGGTTTGAAAGGATATGGGCCAAATGCAGGCTTGAGACAAGCTCAGAATGCCAACTGGGGCATGGTTGAGTTGGGCAGAAGGGCTTGTTCTATACTGTAGGGCTCTATGACGATAACTTTTGGGTATTGTAATTGTACGTTCCTCGCATTACTTTTGAAATTTCACTCTTGTGTCCAATCCTTGTAAAAATACATCAATGGTATGTTGTTCCGTGGTCTTCTCGGGCTGAGCACAAAGCTGCTTTCAGGGAGTTGCCAACTCGATCCAGCAGAAGTAACACAACACTGGGGAGGTGTAGGGCTGTGGGAAAATATTTGGGTTTTGAGAGCAGTGCAGATGCTCTGATAGAGTATGACAAAACTCTTGCCAAGTTATGCCAACTTTGCAAGTGCCCTGATTAATATCTGGTTTAAACTGAGTCTGCTAGTGACTCTCCCAGGATGAATCCCCAAGATGCGAGTGGGTTGGTTTGAAACTTCCAACCTCCGAATGGTCAATTTTTCAGACCCCAAGACCTTGGGTGGATTGATGGTAAGGTCTGTGGTCTTGTTATTTTTCACCCGTCCACCCAGACGTGATCTCCTCTTGGCTGTGTTTGGCAGAAGAAGCAGATTTGCCAATCATTTTTGGGTGGCGGTTAGAATCCTGTTCAGAGTTAGATTGTGGTAATTTGCTGTTAATTGTCTAAGGCTGATGTCAGTCAGTCTCACTGCTATATATTGATTTTTTTTTCCTTCAGCTAGGACTTGCTCCTTTTCTAGAGGTGAGTTTGTGCCCATCGGATCCTTGCCAATGCTCACCACTCCTGTGTGCAGTGCACGTGTGCTCTCCTGCATGTTCTATTGGTGAAGGACTCCCTTTCTTTTCTCAGTGATTTTTGTCTTTTATCTGTTTCTCTCTTTTACTTTTTCTTTTGAACTCTCCTCCTTCCTTGTCGCTCCTCCCACCCCCACCCCTCCTCTTTCTTCCTTTCTCTTCCTCCTTTGTCCCTCCTTTCCACCACACCCCCCCTCCCCCTCCAACCTACACACACACACAGTTGTTCTACTCGCTCTCATTCAGTTGGTGTCTTGAAGGGGTGTCAGCGTAAGCGGCAGGCCCGTCAGTCCATCGTAATCTTCACTGACTATTCAGCATCCATGGTTAACTATTTGTTCTCACCGCATTCCTATAAACTCACCCCCTAGATCACAGCACTTGCTTACACACTAGGGGGCATTTACATGGTCAGTGAAACTACTCGTGAGCTAGATTTTTAGATGCAGTAGGAGACAGAAACACCCTGGGAACTACACATGGTAACAGAGTGAATATGCAAGCTCTACCCAGACAGCGTTGGGGATCAGATTTGAACCTGATTCACTGGAATTCCAAGGCAGCAGCTCTGGACACAATACTGAGCCACCCATCCTTCTTCCCATGTCCTTGCTCTGCTTCTCTCCATACTCAGCAGGTACTCCGCTGTGACTGATTGCCGGTGACTCTACTGC
Source organism: Narcine bancroftii (assembly GCF_036971445.1). Lineage (NCBI taxonomy): Eukaryota > Metazoa > Chordata > Chondrichthyes > Torpediniformes > Narcinidae > Narcine > Narcine bancroftii. Next base: position 74,677,399 of record NC_091470.1, read on the forward strand.
CTACAGCCATCCCTGCTGAACTTGGGTTGCACCAATCGCCAAGCAACCAATCTGCCCATCTCTGCTCTTGTCTCCCCTGGCGATCTTCTCAGTGTAGCTTTTGAATTGTAGATGCACAAGCCTGGATTTCCCCAGTCCACCTGCCAGTTCATTCTACTCCAGACACAACACATGGACTGCTTCTTTCCCTTGCATCTGACTGTCTACTTTTGTACAATTTCTTCCTTCTGACTTCACGCCTTCTTTATTTGTCACCTTTGGTTTCCTGACTCTTATCACCTTCTCATCAGGATTTATTTTTAGTCCTTCTACATTGTCACATCCAGAAGCTTATCAGCAGACAGAGTGGAGGACTATTCACCATTATAACTGGATGAAATGCTCCAGTCCCTTGCTCCAAATAAAAGAAAGCACTACAAGATCTCACTTGTGTCCTTAGCCTCTGGAATAGAAATGAACTTCACCATGTAACGCACATTATAAATAAAACATCCTTACTTCTGTCAGTTTCTGTGCGCCAAACTCCTCAAAACCATCAGACTCTTTGGAGGCTGCACTTGGTATTAAACGTGAACATCAGATGCTGCTGGCAGAGATTCTATGTTCCTCCCCTGGGGAAGGACCAGGCATCCATCTCCAGTGTAATTAGTGATGCGACGACATCTTCAGGTGTTGATAAACCATTCCAGGAAGGAATTCCGAACATGGTCACCGTAATGTAGGAGATGCTAGCACGAAATGCCACACTCGAACTGAGGGACATTGGAATAGGGGTGTTATTTAGATTAATATCCTGGTCACTATATGGTGTGGTGAGTGAGAACAGTTTGGTTCCCAGATGTCTGGGCACTCGTGGACTGTGACATGTGTCTGAAACCGCTCGCCGGGTAGTGACCACTTCGACAAGCAGTTGGTGCACCAATGGATTCTCTGCTGCCTGGTTTCTACTAGTACTGGGGTATGAAATGAGTGACTTGCAAACTGTGGGTAAACTCACTCCCTTTATCAGACTGTCTTCTTTTTTCCTTTTGATGCAAAAATTTATTGGATTGAAACTGGTGAGCTGGCAAATTTTGTTGGACATTATCTGATATCTACTATTTGTTTAGCTTATCCCTCCTATTCTTTCCCATTCCTTTCCCTCTTTTAATTGTCTTTTCCCCTAAGTTTCTTTTGAATTTCCTTTCTCTCTGGTTCTTTCGCCCCCTTCCTCCTGGCATCGTCCCTCACACCAAGTTCTGCTCCAGCTCTTTCCACCTCCAGCTTCTCTCCCACCCTTCCTCTCTCATAGATTTTCTCTTTTCACAGTGACCTGCTGCAAGATCTTGATAGTTGTCACCATGATCCTGTTGCTATTGCAAGGTGCTTTGTGGACAAGGTGGGTCGAATTTTAACACACACTAGAATGCTCTCAGGAAAGTAAGGGCAGTGGTAGGCCATCGCAGTACAACCTTCTCCCACAGATATGATGCACAACCATGACCTGTGCCCAACAGTTTTGTCAGCCCGAGGAGTTAGCTTACTTTATCCAAGTTAAACGGACAGCGCACAGTCGTGTACGTTGAGGCATTGGTCTCCTCCACAACTGATCAAGGTGTCTTGGGAGACTTCCCTTTAGGAGTAGGCCTGTTGGAGCCTGAACCAGACATTCCTTTCCCTGCTCGGTTGGTCCTTCCAGGGATTAATTTACTGCATTTGCGGAGCTATTTGGCTGACTAAGGGGTGACAGACAGGCAGTGGCATTGATTCAGATTTTCAGATTTCAGATTCATTGTCAGAGAACATGCATGACATCACATGTAACCCTGAGAATCTTTTTCCTGCAGGCAGGGCTGAATTGCCACTTATTGGCAGTGCAAAAAGAGCTAAATCAATGTACACATGTAAATAAATAAATAAAGCATTAGAAACAAACTATGCAATACAGAGAAAATCAATAAACGACACAATAAAGTCCTTAAATGAGTCCCTGATTGAGTTTGTTGTTGAGGAGTCTGATGATGGAGGGGTCGCAGCCGTTCCTAAACCTGGTGCTGTGAGCCTTGTGGCACCTAAACCTCTTTCCTTATGGTAGCAGTGAGAGCAGAACATGTGCTGGGTGGTGAGGATCCTTGATGATTGTTGCTGCTCTTCAATGGCAGTATTTTCATGGAGATGTTCCTGAGGGTGGGGAGGGTTTTACCCATGAAGTCCTGGGCTGTGTCCACGACCTTTTGCAGGGCTTTAGGTTTTGGGGTATTGGTGTCCCCATGGCAGACCGTGATGCAGCCGGTTAGCACACCTTCCACAACACTTCTGTAGAAATTTGCCAGGGTTTCTTATGTCATGCCAAACCTCCGCAAACTCCTGAGGAAGGAGAGACGCTGACGTGTTTGCTTATTGACGTCATTAGTGTATTGACTCCAGGAAAGATCCTCCGAGATGGTGACTTAAATTTGCTCACCCTCTCCACCTCTGATTCCCCCACCAATCACTGAGAAAGAAAATGCAACATTTGTGCAGAAAATCAAAGTTTTAAAGGGCTCAAACTCTCCAAACCTATGGCTTGGGGTTTATCTGGAGGAAAAATTCCATTAAATTTTGAACAGAATGCCAACCATCTGAAACCCACACATTTCCCCATGTTCTGTATCGTAAACAACAGTACTGGGCGAGCTCAGCAGGTCACACAGCATCCATGGAAAGCAATCAGCTTTCAGTATACCAGAAAAGGGGCTCCAGCCTGAAACGTCGACTGCCCATTTGCATTCCACGGATGCTGCAATGACCTGCCCAGTTCTCTTCCTCACCATCTGCAGACTTCTTGTTTCCCTCCTTTATTGCAGTGTTATTTTTTATGAATGAAGCCTACCCATGACCCTGCATTATCTTAAAAGGTGAATCCAGGGTTTCCTGTTCGTAGGTACATTCTGCACATAACCACCTTGGCTGAGTGAGTGAGAATGTTGGGAGGGTTTTCTCATTCAGTTGTTGTACTGTCTGCACTCCGGGGAAGTTTCAAAGCCTTTTATTCTCTCTTCCAGAGTCAGGATTTTGACATCTACACCCAGTACTGTACCAACTACCCCAAGTAAGTATATAGCCCACTTGTTGGGCAAAACACATGCTAGGGTTGGGGGGGGGGGGGGGAGAGGTCTTCAATACGTAATTAGTGGCTGCAATTATGTAAATAAAGGCAGACAATTGCCAGAATCCACAATGGCTCATTGTTTACGACCCATGATGGTGGTGGTGTCCATCAAGCTGACTTTGAATGTTGTTGGTTGGATTTCTAGTTCTGACAGAGAGCATATAAAACCTAAAAAAGTAATGAAGCATAGATACAAATCCCTTTGGCCTACCACTTCTATGCTAAAAGGAATGGCAAATTAAGCAAAGCTCCTCTGCCCACATGTTTCCTATCCCTCCACATCCTTGCCTATTCATGTGTCTATCTAAAAGCCTCTTCAGCTTTTAAGCTGCAGCACCCGGGTAGCCCTCCTGGGACCCAGGTGTGATGCCTCTAATACCTTTCAAGCTGAGGGAGAATAGCCCCAGTAAATTGCCAATCTGGCAATTTACGGGGGATCCTGCCCCTGCGATGACGCGGTAAGGGACGCGTCACACAAACTAGTCTCCCCCGTTTTCCCCCCCCCCCCCCCACCAGCTGTCAGTCTCCCTCCCATCATCAATCGCGCTCCACCTCCCCACTCCGCGGCAGCTAACCCCTCTGCCCCCCTGGGGCAGCCGACCCCTCCGCCCCTGTGGCCCACCAATCGCTGCACTCCCCCCCCCCCCAAATGCAGGACCCCTCTGCCCCGCTGGTGACCAACTGGGTCGGCCATTTTCGCTTTGAAGCCATGGGAGGATGCATCCTAGGTAAGTTTTAATGGGTTCCCTGACTACCTCCGAGGTAGGGCAGGGACCCGGTTGATTTCCGACATGGCTAACTGTGTCAGACCCTTTCAAACTGCCCTGTGGATGGGGCGCTAACCAGGCAATTGGTTCATCCCATTTTACAGGGCAGTTTAAAAATGCCTCCTGCTACTATTGTATCTCCTGTCACCACTACTCCAGATCTAGGCATCTAGCACTCTAGGTCTCAAACTTGTCTCACACATCTTCTGTAAACTCTCTCCCTCTTACCTGAAATGCATTTCTTCCAGCATTTGACATTTTTTTTAATACTGAGAAAAATATTCTAATTCTTTCATAGTCCTGCAAACCTCTGTCAGGTTTCCCCTCTGCTCCAGGGAAAGCAACCCAAGTGTGTTCTTGTTCATGGGATCAAGTTATCACTTCGGATATTCGAACATCTAATTTAGGTTGCCTTTTCTTGTGCAGCAACACAGTTACGGAGAAAGGTTGTGTGGCTTCAGTCATGTCAGATGTGGGAGACTTTGGTTTTGTTGAACGAAATAGGAGCAGGAGTCGGCCATCTGGCCTGTTGGGCCTGCTCTGCCATTTAATGAAGTTAAGGCCCATCTGGCTGTGGACCCGGCTTCTGTCAAACCTGCCTTTTCCCCAACAGTGAAAAAGATGCTGTGGGATCATTTTCATTCCAAAAACAAATGATCTGTTGTATTATTCATATTGACATATATGACCTGTCTAATGCACTCATTGATTGTGATGTATGTTCACACAGCTTTAAGTTACTGAAGGCACTATATTAAAAGATTTTTTTTCCCCGAAAACATTAAAGCCAAAATATTCATCGGTGCACAGTCGTTTATATCATTGACTTATCAATCTTTAAAATTATAAGGGAAAAAAGGAGGAAATTATTTTCAGCTGGTAGGAAGGCCAGTGTCCAAAGAAAATGATTTAAGACAATATGCAAAAGAACCAGAGTCAAATTGAGGTTAATATTTTCTTTTTCAATACTTTTATTGGTTTTGTCAAATAAACGATCCATAGGAACATAACAATAAAATAAAGTATTAACAAATCTCGTATAGCAATACAAGTAGTACTGAGACCTATGTTACATTAAAAAGAAAAGCACCCTAGTAATTATCTAATTCAATCCCCTCCCTTTGGAGGCTACTGGCTAACAACTTCTATTAATAAAAAAAAAAGGAAGGTAAACCAAAAACTAGTTAATGTTACAAAATTTGAAACTAATTAAGAAAAGAACCCCATAAAGAAACAAAGTTAAGATTCACTTCCGAAGTGGAGCATCTAATTTTTGCCAAAGTCAGGCATGCCATCGTATCGGACAACCATTGAAAGAGAGTGGGAGGGACAGCATCTTTCCATCTCATTATATATGGCCCCTCTGGCGATAAGGGAGGCGAGGGCAACTACCTTGGGTTGTGAAGCAGTCAGAATTAAGCCAGATGGCCCACTTATTCCAAAAAGAGTAGGAAAATGATTTGGAGTCAAAGTAATGTTAAGAACTAAAGACAAGGTACAAAATACCCCTTCCCAAAAATTGGAAAGAGAAGGACTCATAACCAGGTCATAAGGTACAGTGGACCTTCTTCAGTTATACATTTGTCACATTTAGAAGAGTGATTAGAATAGAATTTAGCCAATTGAACGTTGGAATAGTGGGCCAGTGTACTACCTTAAATTGTAATAATGAATGCCTAGCACAAAGAGAGGATGAATGCACTCGTTTCAGAATAGAATTCCATGTAGTTTCAGAAAATGGCTGTTGAAAATTGGCAAGTTGATTTGGAAAACCCTTCTGAATGATTGCAGCAGGAAGGAAGGCATTTTGGTCCATCATAAAAGCTCTATGTAAAAGCAGTCCAGCTTGCCCAACTCTCTGTCTTCGCCTCTTGCTCTATACCCTCTGTCGTCTTCTACCTAGAAGGGAGGTGGATATTCAGTAGGGTAAACTCTCTTTGTTAGTGATCAAATGCACACATTGCTACTTTGAAAGGGGAAACATCGTGACAGTTTCTTTGCCTGATAAAATGAAGCATAGAGTGGAAATTATAAATGGAATAATGACATCACTCTACAAGCAGTAACTTTTAAAAGGAAACTGGTTAAGTGTTTAAGAATGTGGCAGAATGAAAAGTATTGGTTTGCTCCAAAATAAACCAGCAATGCATGATGGGCTGAGTGGCACCATTTTAACAGTGTGACTCCCTCTGAATTTCGCATGCCTGTTTCACTGATTTGGCTATCTTCCTCCCACTGTTGTCTCGTCACTTCCCTCCTCGCACCGAGTGAATCGCCCTCTTCACCCTTGTGTCTCCTGCAGCTCTGTGGCGGCCTTGACCGAGTGCATGAGGAACAAGGTCCTGGCCAAGTTCTTCAGGGAGCGCCAGTCGACGCTGAAGCGCTATCTGCCACTGGGCTCCTACTTGCTGAAGCCAGTGCAGAGGATTCTCAAGTACCATCTCCTGCTACAGGTAAGCACGAGAAAGGGCCAGATACTGTTGCTGGCCCATGTTAGAATCTGTCCAGGGAATCAACCCGTGAACTCTGCCTCCGCAAAGAAAAAGCGGCTGGCGGCACAGGTAACGCCAGCTCATCGTAGAGATGTATCAATGGATCCAGATTCCCCCCCCCGCCAACAGCACTGTGGGAGTTCCTTGGCTGTAGTGGTTCAAAGAAGGTAGCTCTTCTCCTTGTTTCTGTTTTTGGTGAAATTGTTTCAAGTTTGTGTCAGGATAAAACCTTTTGAAACTTTCTTCCCTTGGTGTGTGCACTGCCAGCCTCACCTTTTGTGAGGTGCTTGTTGATTCAAGCTCCATTTTTCAATATGCGACCCATCTGCCACCAGTGCACGTAAAATGGGAGTCATTCGGCCCATTGTTCACCCTGCCATTCCATCATGGCTGATTTGCTATCCTTTACTGCCCCATTCTCCTGCCTTCTCCCTGTAATCCTTGATTCCCGTCCTAATTAAATTTACCTCTGCCTTAAGTATCTCCAGTGACAAATTTTACGGATTCACAACCCTCTGGATAAAGAAATTCTGTTTTCTAGGGATTTTTTTTGTATTCTAAAGCTGTGCCCTCTGGTCCCAGATTCCCCCACCATAGGAAACATCCTTTCACATCCACTCTATCCAGACCTTTCCATGTTCAATGGGTTTCAATGAGATGACCCCCATCTTTCTAAACTCCGGCGAGTATAGTGCTAGATCCATCAAATGTCCTTCATATGATGACCCTTTAATTCCAAGGATTATCCTTGTGAACCTCCACTAATATATCGTACCCTTTCTTAGACAAGAAGACCAAAACTGCTCACAATCCTCCAAGTCCGGTCTGACCAAAGCCTTGTAAATCTTCAGTGTTACATCACTGCTTTTATATTCTATCCCTCTGGATATGAACAAAGAACAGAGCAAGAGATGCTTGCCATTCCTCATCCAGATGGTTCTGCTAGGCCCTCCTCAGCCCATTGCCGAGGCCAAGGGCAGTAGACAGGGAGCCAACGCCACCTGCAGGTTCCCCTCACCATCCTGGGAATTGGGTCGTTCCTTTATCTCTGCCTAATCTGGATTGTGGAACTCCCAACCCAGCAACGCCAGAAGGACTTCAAGAACGTGCTCACCAGCACGTTTTCCCAAGCCCAATTAATGGTGGGCAACAAATGCTGGGATGCCAGTGACAACTTGCCTTCTGAATTAATTTTAAAAAAAACCTACGCTAACAGTGTAATGATGCAGGGCTGCACTGGCAGAGGTGGTGTTTTACAGAAGGAATGTTAAACACCGCACAACGCGCTGGTCTTCACAACCTAGGGTGGATGTACAAATTCCAAAAGGCTGTTGGAGAGGAGGGGGGGGAACCTCACCACTGACCTGGCCAATAATTAAATCTCTACCATGATCAAGACTACATGTTATGATGTTGCTTTTTTTATGTGAGAGCTTCCTGTGCAATTAATTACCTGTTGTATTGTTCATATTGAAATGGATGACATGTCTAAAGTACTCACTGACTGTGAAATGCGTTCACAAAATGGTTGGCGCAGTGGTTAGCGCAACGCCTTTACAACGCCAGCAATTGGGACCGGACCTGAGTTTGAATCCTGCACTGTCTGTAAGGCCGAAATGGTCTGTTATCATGATGTATGTCAAAAAAAATTTTTTAAAAATTAAAAATACTTCTTCTCTCCCTTTCTCTTGAAAGGATGCAATCCTGTAATTGAAGGCACTATATTAAAGTTTTATCTTCTCTCTGAAAATATTAAAGCCGATAAATTCATTGCTGTGCCGTTTGTGATTGAATGTTCACCCATAAATGAGTGAGAAAAACCATTTCTGGTTTGTTTCTTATCACTCCAGAATCTCAAACAAAATGTTCTCCAGAGTGAACTGCTCATCTGCATCTAACAAAATATTAACCACTTATCGAGTGATGCAATTGACCTTTGAGATTGACTTAGGAAATTGATTTGCGTTTGTCCCAGGACTGCATGCAGTTGGCTAGTCATATTTAGAGAGTAGGGCATTGGACTGGGACCATGCATCAGTAAATGCTCTCCCTCATGGTTCTAACACCCACGAATTTCATGTCCTGATCGTGCAGCTCTCTGGTATTTCATAGGCACAAAGGAGGTAAAAATGATGCCCACAAATAGAGACATGTCTCCGACTCGTCATTCATCACTAACACAACAGTGCCCTGATTTCTAAGAACCCACTCTCTCACCCCATTCCTTCCACTTGGATGGCCCTGATCCTCCAATTGCCTTGATACAGGCCCTGAATTTGAACATAATGTGCTAAGGTGGGATATCAGAGTCATGGATTGTGTTTAAGAATATTTTTCCAGGAATGCCAGAAATTTGGGACATGTCATAGATAATGAATATCCCGAGCCATAACGATGCTTAAATTATACAGTTTGGGTTATATGTGGAGCATCCTGAAATGACAATATTTGAGGGCTTCTTCAGCGATTCAGGGTAATTGGCAAGTTGTAGATGGGTCCATATCATAGGCATATCCATGGAGATATGGTATAGAGGTTACTATGAGGGTGCAGGGTAGGTGTGTCTGCAAGTAAGGGGGGCCGTGGAGGCACAGGAGAGCAGAACTAGAGCTGCCTAAAGGGCCGAAGTTGAAAAGGAAGTGTTCATGTAATGGGTATCAATCTGCATATAAATAAATAAATAGAAACCCATAAATAAATAGAACCACATGGAGTGTAACGATCGAAGAGGGAAAGCTGTCAAGAGGAAAGGAGCCGGTGTTCTAATCGAGTAGTAGAGCGGGATTGATTTGCTGCCTTCTGATATTCCTATCTGTAGGAAATAGCGAAGCACTTTGATGTCGACCAGGAGGGCTATGAGGTGATTGATGAAGCTATTGACACTATGACAGGTGTGGCATGGTACATCAATGACATGAAGAGGAAGCACGAGCACGCTATCCGCCTGCAGGTATGCAAACATGCTCTGTTCACTGAGCCGCTCCCTGTTGCAGGACAGCATACGCACAACACTCAACTTGCTCCTCCATATCCTATCTCTATCAGTTTTGTTCCTCGCCCTCTCACCCGCATGCCAGGTGGAGCCCCAGTGGGGGTGTTGGGTTATGTGGGATACATTCGTTCTCTGCTGAGATGACGAAGCTGATTTTCACGTTGCCTTCCCAGGAAGTACAGAGCTTGCTGATACATTGGAATGGGCCAGATCTGACGACGTATGGAGAGCTTGTCCTGGAAGGAACCTTTCGGATTCACCGGGCCAAAAATGAACGCACTTTATTCCTTTTTGACAAGGTGTTGCTACTGGCCAAGAAAAGAGGAGAACACTTCATTTACAAGAATCACATCATGGTATCTCCTACATCCAACTGTTTACAAATCAGCACATAGGATTAAATGCACAGAGGTCTATCGATGGGTAACTACCTGGGAGGGAATTATGGACTGGAATCTAATTGAGGTCTCTGGATGATTTGCGGTCTAATCATAAATATTCAGAGGTGAGATGGTGGCTAGAACCTAATCGAGAAGTTTGGGTCATTTTGAGAGCTGTTTTAGGCTAGAATCTGTTCAGGGGGTTTGTATGTACCAGCTGGAAACGAATCTACTGTGGATATAATGAAGTGATGAATACTCAGGGAGCTTGCAGAGAGACACTTGCTGCTAGGGCTGTAGATGCCTGCCAGAAATCTCAGGTTTATCCCCTGTGAAAACCAGAGAGGATCATTAAGGTTAATGGCTGCTGGCCCAGACAGGAGCTAATGAGAGTAGGTGTTGTGGTTGTCACTTTGGTCATGGGGTGGGGGAGCTCAGGTTGGTTTAACAAAGAAAGTAAAACATCAAGCTTGGATAGCAATGGGTTTGTTTTCTCCTCTCTCTAACAGTGCTCTGCGTTAATGCTCATTGAAAGCACAAGAGACTCTTTGTGCTTCGGACTATCCCATTACAAGAACCCAAAGCAGCAACACACTGTCCAGGTATGGAGACATTGGTTCGAGGAACACCGGTACCACGTGGAGCTTCTTCTACTCTCCGACACCAATATCATTGCCCATCTTAACCTCCCTGACCCTCAATGCTTTATATCCTGAAATAGTCAAGCATTTGACTGGTGCCCTGTTAAGGTGCTTAACTATTTCTCTTCTTTTCCACAGTGTCACCGCACTATTGGCATTACAAACATGAGGGCAGAAATTTTTTTTCCCTCAAGTGTTGGTGGGTCTGTGAGAAAACCTGGCCTCAAAACAACAATGAAAGCTTTGACAGCTTCCAATGCCCAAGGTTGTATAAGCTGAAAGGAAGTTTCTAAATGCCACTTACACTCGGACATTTAAAGATCAAAAGATCAACTAAGTAATTAAAATATTTCAAAATACATCCAAAAACATATGAATAATTCCAACATTAGATGACCAAAATAAATTTTGAGAGAGGTCGCTACCTTCCCCTTGGCCTTAAAACCGTGAACTTGCGGTTTCCTTGGAATGGGTGGAACCTTGATCGTATACCAGCCCAATACATCATTCACCAGACTGACAGCGAGGGGGTGTCAGCAGGTTCCTGGGATTCAACAAGGACTCCAGAAAGAGAGAGAGAGAGAGAGAGAGAGAGAGAGCGTGTCGACAGGTGCGCGTGAAAATTTTCAGACTTGCACTTCCATAATACTTGTCTAGATGCTCCTCAAATGTTGTGAATTTCTCTCTCTCTGCCTCACTCACCTCAGGAAGCAAATTAAACACCCTCTGTGTGAAAATATTTCTTATCAAAACCTATCAACCCTCACTTCAAACATATGCCCTCTTGTTTTAGATATCTTACAATGGGGAAAATATATTTTTATTAATCATCTACACTAACTCTTCTGCTCATAGTTTTATTCAGTAAAACCCCTGGTATCCAGGACCAATGGGGATTTGTAGATGCTGGATAAGTATATTTTCCAGTTGCTTGAGACTTGTTTTTACAATGCATAACTAATACACATATGTTATGAATAAACACTTTAAAAGACAAAAATACTGTACTTACACTGAACAAACTTCACTTGCATGAATATATAAACCTTCAGTCGCATTCTTTAAAAACATTTAACTGTCGCTGCATCTGCAGGTTCCTCCCCCTCCACTGGAGTCACCTGAAAGATGAACAATAACATTATAGATAATTAACCCTCCCCTCTATTTTTTTGCTGGTTGCTTGAATTCTAGATGTCAGAGGTTCTATTATATATCTTGAGTGCTTGCATTTTCCAGGGAGATCCAGCCTATTGTTTTCTGTGCAGTGGAGGAATCCCTGCAAGAATGCATCCGGGTATGGGTCCAAAGAAATACATAGACTGAATTAGATGCTCCTGCATGGAGCATCTCAGCAGTTCGGTGAAAGGAGGAGAAAATAATTTGCATTTACAGCACTTTAAACTACCACAGGGGCATTGAAAACAGCTTACAGACCATTTTGCAAAGCTGGAAAGATGACATTCAATTTGAACACACTAAGCTCCACAAAGCAGTGATGAATTTTCAAATTAATCCATTCTGAGAATGAAGCATCGATCAGAATGCTACAGAAAATGTCCCAACTCTTCAAGATCATGTCTTAGGATTTTTTTTTTGCATTCACCAGTGAGGGCATGCAGGGTCTATTTGTAATATTTCAAATGGAGCCCCTGCTTATGCAGCCCCTGTCAGTCTTGTCCAGAGTGACCTCTGTGCTTTGTGCTGAAGTCTGAGTGAGATTTGAATCCAAAACCTACCTTATCAGTAACCTTGTCCTTGGTTTATAACTCTGCCTACAACATTAAGTGTCAACACTTCAAAAAGAAACATTTCAATAAGCCCAGTTTTGGAAGGTTCCTTCAGGACTTCCAATGTCTCGGTGTCTCTTTGTATCAAGTAACCATGACACTCTTGCCTTCCACAGGCAAAAACAGTAGAAGAGAAACGTCTCTGGACTCATCACATAAAGAGGCTGATTCTTGAGAATCACCATGCCATCATTCCTCAGAAGGTGAGCTTGGTGTTGAAACTTAACGGGCTGTGCAACACAGTATTTAATGTCAAGTCCACCATGATTTTACAGGGAAGCATAATAGTCCAAGTTAGTCAGTGGCAGAATTCTAATGCAAGAGCTATACTTTGTAATCCAGGGTAATTTCAGACAACTATGATGGAAGGCTTTGATGGAGTTGCCAAACATTTGTTTATTTTTGCTCTGGGACCTTAATGGGTGCCTTCAGGTGAAATGTCTCTCTAATGGAGTGCAATGGATAACAAATCAGTTGTTTTATATGCAGGTCATTGGTAGCAAGACCCACTGATTTCATCTGATTGAACTGAACCAGCCCAATCTTGGCCAAACCAGCCAAAGCAAGGGCAACTCAATCAATCAACCCAATGAATCATTCTCCATGTCACTGATGCCAGCTTGAAATAATGCTTTGTGCACAACAACTTGGCTGTGGCTTACCTCTTAGGCCTTCCCACACCCAAGTCTGGCTGGTGCTGAATGTTCAACTGCATAGCCCTTGGGATTCTGACTGTCCAGATTGATGATGAGAGATGGTTGGTTTGAGTGTGTTTATTTAATGCAAGGCATGGCATATTATCCTGGATGTCAGCTCTCCTACGGCAGGTCCTTGGTTGACTAGAATTGTATTCATGCCAATATATATTCCCCCTACTTCACCTTCCCCCCCCAACCTCGGTATGAAGTGTCTTAATCTTTTGTTTCCTTTCAGGCAAAAGAAGCCATCTTGGAAATGGATTCCTATTGTAAGTAAAACTAATAAATTGCCTTAAAACATTGCCTTGAATTTATAAATCTAAAATTTCTTTCCTGAACAATAAAAATTGGGTAGGTCTTGAATGATTTCATATCTCCAGGGATTGAGGAATGAACCATGAGGGCATAGTGAGATCCTACAGGCCATTATATCTGTGCCAACCATCGGTCCCTATTTATATTAATCCCATTTACTAGCATTTGGTCTATAGCCTTTTATGCCTTGATGTGTCAAAATACTTAAGTGGCCTGTTTGGCTCCTTCAACCCCTCAGCAATGAATCTTGAGTATGTATTAGGTGCAGCTCCTCTGTGTGTTAGTCAGGATCTCCTTTCGGAATGACTTGGCCAAAATTTGGTGCCACTTGGTTCCATTCTATTTAAAGTGACCATAAGGAAACCAGGAGTGTGCAATAGAATGGATAGCCTGAGGGAATGTTGCAGAGGGATTGGAAGAGCGATTGGCTATGTTGGGGTTGAGGAGTGGAAGAGAAAGGAAATGTTTGACCTGGGACTCAGTGCATACCTGGGTTGATGGAGGAGCCAAGTTCGTGGAGAAAGCTGGATAGTAGAGGTTGAAAGCTGAACAAAGGCAAA